>NW_006774067.1:4438168-4480879 GCF_000442215.2 Lipotes vexillifer
CACTCTTTCAGATTTTGAATCAAATGTCACCATTTTCAGCAAGGCATTCCCTGACCATCCAACCTGTTTAAAACTTCAACCCCTGCCCCCACCAATATTTCTGACACTTGCTTCTCTGCTTTATTTTCTCTAGAGTACTT
The DNA here is from genome assembly GCF_000442215.2 of Lipotes vexillifer. Taxonomy (NCBI): domain Eukaryota; kingdom Metazoa; phylum Chordata; class Mammalia; order Artiodactyla; family Lipotidae; genus Lipotes; species Lipotes vexillifer. The sequence continues at coordinate 4,438,309 of NW_006774067.1, forward strand.
ATCACTTTCTAACGTTATATACTTATTTTGTTGTTTGCCTCTCCGCCCTATTAAAATATAAGCCCAATGAGGATGGGGATTGTTGTCTCTTTGGTTACCTGCAGATTCTTCAGTATCTAATAGAACAGTATCTAGTATATAACAGGTATTTAACAACGTTATCAAATCCATGAGTAAATGTTGTTTTCATTTCAAAGAACAAGAGCTCATAGACAACTAGATACTTATTTCATTTTCAGATTGCAAAATCATCCCAGGTACAAAGTATGGCCTCTTAATAGCCTCAGTCTAGAGTTGCCAAGATAATAAACCAAAAGCTCAATACTTCTTCTTGGTATCAACTCACCCATTTTTCACCAAATATTTCCTTTACATAAATTCTAATCGGAAAGTGGCTGCAACGATAACTAATTCAACTTTCACCTCTTTCACTTGTATTTACCAAAAAAAGAGTTTCCTTGGTAGTTTAAATGAACATCACCATTATTTCTTTGTTCATTCTGTTAAAAAGAAATCATATTTTATTTCATTCACACAGTAGCCAAAGCTTTGCCTTTTTCCCCTTTCTAGTGTGGTAAAGATAGTTAAAAGAGAAAGAAGTCAGCGATTACTCATTCATTCAACAATAATTTATTGATTGCCTACCTTGGGCCAAGTACTGTTCTAGGCAGAGAGAATAGAGCAGAAGACAGATAAAAAAACGTCTGTTCTCATAGAACATTCACATTTGGCAAAGGAGGAGAGGTAGCTTGGAGACAGATAATAAATAAAATAAAACATAAATAAAATACATATTAAGGAAGATAATAGAAAGTGCTATGGAGAAAAGTAAATCAGGGAAGAGAGATGGGAAGTGATTGGCAAGGCTGCGATTTAAGTAGGGGGATCAAAGAAGACCTCACTGGAAAAGGTGATATTTCAGTCATGCACATATCTGAAGGAAAAGTGTTCTGGGCTGAGGGAAGAATGAATGCAAAGACCCAAGGCTGGCACATGCTTGGTATGTTGAAGGAAAAACAAGGACGGCACTGCAGCTGAAACAGAGAGAGTGAGAAGGAGAGAAGCAGGAGATAAAGTTGGAGTAGCAGCAAGTGGCCAGATCCTCAAGGGTCTTGCAGGCCAAAGAAGAATTCTGGATTCTACTCTATTATTAATGGGAAGCCATTGGAACATTTGAGCAGGAGTGCGACGTCACCAGGTAAGTCCAATATCCTTCCCAAGAACTCAGTAAATTCAAGTATCTCACGTGCTCATCCCACTTTAACTTCACACTTCAGTGAGGCTGAACTCTTCACCCAGGCAAGAATGAGAGTAGTAGCTTTGGAAATGCGGAGAAGTGATCAGACTCCAAATACATTCAGAATGTGGAACCAAAAGGATCTGTTGATGGTTTAGATGGGTAACATGAGAGAAAAACACTACAAGTCTAAGGATTTTTTTACCTGAACAACTTTTGAAGGGATGAAGCTCCCGTTTACTGAGATGGGGAAAAACATGGAAGGAGCAAGATAGTGGTTTAATATCTCAAGCTAAATATGAACATGTTAATTTGAGATATTCATTAGGCATCCAAATGTAGCTATCAAATAGTCAGTAGAATGTAGAAGTTTGGAGTTGAGGAGTAAGAACCAGACTGGAGATGTAAATTTGGGAATCCAGCATCAGCAGATGGCATTTAAGCCATGAGGCTGGATGAGGTCACCACCCACATAGGTATCAAAGGGAAGAGATGCAAAACCGGAGTCCTTGGGCACTCCAGTATTAAGCAGCTAGAGAGGGGAAGAGGAGGAAAAACTGGACTCAGAAAGAATGTCCAGTAAAGAAAAACAAACCCCCCAAACAGGAAAATGTGTTGCCTTGAAAGACAAGTGAAAAATGTGTGTCAAGGATTTGGAAAGAACAACTGTGACAGATGCTGTTGACAGCTCAAGATGAAGACTAAGAATTGGCCATTGGATTTAGTAATGTAGAAGCATTATTGAACTCAACAAGAGCAGTTCTAGTATAGTGTTGGGGGCAAAAGCCTGATGTAGAGTGCACTCAAGAGACAAGGGAAAGCAAGAAATTGGAGTCAGTGGAGACGGACAACCCTTTCAAGCAGTTTAGCTGTAAAATAAAGGAGAGAATGGTATAGGAGCTGCAGTCAGTGTGCCTGTGTGTGGTTAGGCTAAGAAATAGCACTATATTTTTAATGCTGATGGGGAAAGACCCAACAAAGATGGAGAACTGAAGATCCAGGAAAGAGAAGAGAGACTTGCTAAAGGGATGTCCTTGAGCAGGTGAGAGAGGATGGGATCAGGTGCACAAGAGGAGGAGGTGTCCATTACTGGACCAACACCACTCGACCCATATTAATAGGAAAGAGAGCAGAGCGTATGGCACAAGACTCATGCAATGACTACATAGGAAAATGTTGAAAGTAGCTATTTCCTAGCTTAATGGTAAAGTTGTAGGGGCCAAATACCTCTGTTGGAATATGTAAAACAATGCCTTGGAGGCATCTATAAATAAGTCCTGATTAAGTTAAGCAATTTCTACAGTTGCATTCATTTTCAGGATAAACAATATTTCACAAAACCCTGACTGAATTAGTGAAAATATACTTAGGAGTAAATCCAAAGTTGTGAAGCTCTGAAATTCTTAAAACCAGAGAAGGAGGGAGGAGGGCAGTAAACAAACTGAACAAGTAACAATATTGGCAAACTAGCTAAGTAATAAAAAACTGCTCTTTAACTAGACTGTCAGCTTCTAGCAGAAGAGGCCACTGTTGCTGAGTACAATATACATAGTAACTACTCAATAAATGCTGTTGAATTAATTAGTTAATTCAGTTCTATAGCTGGTTTGTGTTGCATAAAATTCTCCACCCAGTGTACTTGTGGTTTGCTAGTTTATAGCAGTAATAATCTTATGCATCATTCCCACTAAAAGGCATTGCTTTCATTGATTTGTTTATTTCTTTTTTTGTATTAGTATCTGAATATTATAAACATTGAGCATCATATATATGTTTTGTTTGCTAGTACAATCTTGGAAGCGTATAGCATGTAATAGCTGCAGAACAGCTTAACAAGAACAGTTAAATGGCCATATTATAGAATAATTAATGAAGGGGGAAATGCCTTGCTAAATTGTGTTAAAATACTTGTTAAATATTGAAGTAACCATGTCTGTTTTAATAGGGTTTGGTGGTGTTTCAGCACAAGTGGTTATCAGAGTGAAGGTTAGGAACATATAAAAAATATTTTCCATTAAAAGACATGATAACTGTTGGGTTGATGAGAAAATCACCACATGAAGGGTTTTTCAGAAATAAATTGCCGTCATAAAATTGGAAGACTATAGTTATTTGATTCCAAAGAGTGGGGAAAGGATAGTCATTTGAAAAAACTTATTTCTCTAAAGTACCTGGTAAACCAGAAGGCAAAGAACTGCCTCATCTGATTTCCTAAGAAATGCACTAGTAATGTTAACCTACAGAGATCCTTATGTTAGTCTCCACCAAGAAACCACATCATTAAACAGCTCCAGTGTATATTCAAATATTTTTAGGGATTCTGGTTGAAGGAAGCATCTTGGGAGTGAACAGACATTATACATAATTAGACCAGACTATATAAAGAGCTTCTAGAGATTTTATTTTAAAAAGCAGTGTTGGGTTTCCCTGGTGGCGCAGTGGTTGAGAATCCGCCTGCCGATGCAGGGGATACGGGTTCGTGCCCCGGTTCGGGAAGATCCCACATGCCGCCGAGCGGCTAGGCCCGTGAGCCATGGCCGCTGAGCCTGCGCGTCCGGAGCCTGTGCTCCACAATGGGAGAGGCCACAACAGTGAGAAGCCAAAAAAACCAAAAACAACAACAACAACAACAAAGAAAAGCAGTGTTAACTTGAGGCTATCAACAAAACATATATATAGTACTCAATATGTAACTAATCAAAAGGAAGGTAAGAAAAGTCATTATTTAAAAACATTAAGCCTCAAATAATAACTCAAGTATGAGATGTATAATTAAAATGAGAATAGTATTATACGATGATCACCTCAAATTAAAAACAACAAATATACCCATTACTTAAAGAAAAAAGATACATAACCACAGAGAGTGAAATGTATAGCAGTCAATACAAATATTTTATGAAAGAAAAAACTCCAAAGCTTTACTACTTGCAAATAGCAAATCATCATCACCATCAACAACATCATCATCATCATCATCATCACCTCCATCATCATCACCACAATAAAGAAATGGATCTATCTGTTATAGCTTAAACAAAACTCAGTCATTCAAGCTAGACTCTCTTATTCATGAACTTCAATAGGGCAATTTATCCCATAGCTTATCTATTCCATTATAGAAAAACAGACTCCATCAACATGATACATAGAGCCTAAGGTATCCATGGCTTTCCCCACCACACAATTCTCAAAATCATTTTTCCCCTTTCTTTTCCACCTCTGATTAAATTTGTTTCTTTCTTCAGGACTTTAGTGAAGATAAGCCTCCTTTTTATGTCCCTTTCATGTCTATGGCATCATGCAATGATCCCACATTCTTAACTACATGGTTCTACATTTTTGCCCCACAAAATTTTGGAGCTTGATTATATTCGATATAGTGTGAGTCCCTAATCCATTAATTCCCGTAAATATCATATTCTCTCCTTAACGAAATCACAACCTCCTTGAAGCCATAAGTTCTTGTTACAAAATACCTGTGCTCCCTCTACAATTATAGCACTGTGCCAAGGAAGTAACAAATTCTTCATAAAAGCATGGTGTCCTGGGAAGAAGCAATCAAGCAAACTCCTTTATGAAACGTATTGATTTACAAAGTAGCAGCAAAAGAAAACTGAAAACTATTATAATTAATTGAAATCTAAATAGGATGAATAACAAAATATTCTAATAGAAATCTGAGTCACTTTATCTGCCACCTAATTGACTTATAAAAAAAAACTATCATGAAAAAACATTTAAAATACTCAAATATATCTTCTGATTGATGAAATTATGAGTTATAAGACATGTGCTTATTTATTTTTTTAACAAATTTTCTATAAGGACCATACATTACTTTTTAACATCAATATGAAATTAACAAAAATAGCTACCACATTATTCCTCTAGCAATCAGATTACCTAGTTTATTAAGGTGACCCATATTTTAATCTCTGAATTCTCAAAGTTTCTGGAATCTGTTTCATCAGAATCCCAAGAATCTGGAGTCAGAGAACCTGGGTTTGAATTATAAATCCACTAATTCCTGCTCAATGCAGTGGACACAGGTTCGATCCCTGGTCCAGGAAGGTCCCACGTGCCGCGGAGCAACTAAGCCACAACTGCTGAGCCCGCATGCTGCAACTGCTAAAGTCCGTGCACCTAGAGCCCGTGCTCTGCAACGAGAAGCCACTGCAATGAGAAGCAACAAAGAGTAGCCCCCCGCTCACTGCAACTAGAGAAAAGCCCGTGTGCAGCAACAAAGACCCAATGCAGCCAAAAAATAATAAAAAAAAATTTTTTTTAATGTCAAATTTAAAAATAAATAAATAAAAAAAAAAAAAAAAAAAAAAAAAAAAAAAATTAAATGGGTTAGAATGTTCGAAGCCCTTAAGAGTGGCCCACATCTAGTAAACACAAACCCATTTGTTTTTGTAGTTGTGGTCAGTAAGTTTTGGGGATAAGAGTTAAGATAATTATAACAACCTTCTTTTAAAGTAAACCTCCATGCCTCAGAGAGTTCTCATGAAAATAGGGCACAGAGCTATAGAAAAGCTTGCTGTACTGTATCAAGTAGATTATATACCTTTACAACTTAACAACAATAAAGAGAAAATCTCTACAAACCTCCTACTAATAGCTTTAATTACCTAATGGAGAGATTTAAAAACAAATCCTTACACAGCATACCCTCCTGCCTATTTGGGCTTTAAAATGTTAAAGGAATATCCTTAATGCAACAAGGAGAATCAATACTGTCCCACCTGCAAGCATCAGAATTCCTCTTAGGGAACTACTCTGATAAACTACTTGGAGCAGAAACTCAAATCCTTAGAGCTGAGCTAGCATAAGATGATACAATGGCAGAGAAAGTTAAGACTATTCAGCATTGGAAATGAAAAAAAAACACTGGGAAGGAGAGCAGATATTGCTGAGTTTATGACAGAACAGCAAAGTGATTGTTAAGAAAAGAAGGATTCAATATTACATTTTAAGGGTTTGTTCGGGGGTTTTGCAATGTAATGCCCTGACATTTACATATGCGCACTTCCCCACAAAGCACCAGTAGAGTCAGACCAACTGGTGGAGGTCTGTTTGGGGTTTTCTAATGCAAGTCAAAAAAAAAGAGGCAAGTTCCACAACTCCCTTGACATCTGGGACAGGGACAACCTGTGAGGTAAGGATGTGATCTGTTCACAGAAACAGTTCTTCTCAAGAAGTGAGCATTTTTAGAACACAAATATTTCTCCTTCCCTCTATTTCCAGAACCTTCCCCATGGGGAATTTTCAGAAATGCTGATCTGTGACCTGTACTCACTGTCTCTAGTTGCAGCACCCACCCCATTTGCTCTTGAACACACCCATCAGGTTTTTGACCTGAAGCTGCTTTTGCCCAGGTCACACGGTAGCCTCAATGAATGATCAATTCTCAGTCTAGCCTCAATGAATGATCAATTCTCAGTCCTCATCTATCTCGACTTACCACAATTTATCATCTGCTTTTCTGTGAAACACTTCCTTCACCAAATGCCCAGAATGTCTAATATACCTATTTCTTTAGTGCCTTAATCACTTGCTTCTTCTCAGTAGCCTTTACCAGCTCCTAATCTCTCTAACTGCTAAATGGTTCCTATTTTCTTTTTTTTTTTTTGTCTGCATTCAGTCTTCATTGCTGCGCGCGGGCTTTCTCTAGTTGCGGCGAGCAGGGGCTACTCTTCGTTGCGGTCACTGTGGTGGCTTCTCTTGCTGTGGAGCACGGGCTCTAAGCGCACAGGCTTCAGTAGTTGTGGCGCACAGGCTCAGTAGTTGTGGCTCGCAGGATCTAGAGCGCAGGCTCAGTAGTTGTGGCACATGGGCTTAGTTGCTCTGCAGCATGTGGGATCTTCCCAGACAAGGGATCAAACCTGTGTCCCCTGCATTGGCAGGCGGATTCTTAACCACTGCGCCACCCAGGAAGTCCCTCCTATTCTCTTTTCTACTTGCTCTCACAGCCTTGGTGATCCCGTCCAGCCTCATGGCTTTATACATCATAAAATGCCGGCAAATGTTTATCTCTAGCTGGATTACTCAGCCAAACTCCATGTTTGTAAATTGAACTGTCTACTTGAGTTTCTTACAGACATCAAGTTGCCACCTAAATGTTTAATAGACATATCAGTCTTTAAAATGATTTCTTTCCACAATCCTTCTCTCTCAGTAAATGGCAATTCCATCCTTCTAGTTCTTAGGCACAAAACCTTGGAATCACTCGTGGTACGTCTCTTTCCCACAAATCCCACATCCGGTTCATCAGCAAATTTGCTGCCTCTACTTTCAATATATGCCTAGAATTAGGCCACTTCTGACTACCTCACACTTAATATCCTAGTCCAAGCAATATCAAATTTTCCCTGAATTTTGCCATAGCCTCTTAACTGGTTTTCATGCCTCTGCCCTTTCCCCTACAACAGGATCTCTCAACCACAGCATTATTAATATCTTGGGCTAGATAACTCTTTGTTGTAGGAGGCTGTCATGTGCATTGTAGGATGTTTAGCAGCATCCCTGGCAATAGTACACACTCCACCAGTCCCCCTTGAGTTGTGAAAAACAAAATGCCTCCAGATATTACCAAGTGCCTCTGAGGGACAGAATCACCCCTCAGTGGAGAACCATTGCCCTAAAGTGTATTCAACCTAGTGACAAGAGTGACCCTTTTATAACAGAAGCCAGATTATGTAATACCTCTGCTCAAAACTGACCAGTAGATCTCCATCGTACCCCCCAAGAAAAACAAACAAACAAAACAACAACAACAATAAAAAAAAACAAAGTCCTTACCACAGCCTGCTGGCTCTATAGGATCTGTCACTTACCCACTATCCCTTGATCTCATCTCCTATTTCTCACCCCTTTACTCACTCTGCTCCAGTCCTACTTGCCTCTTTGCTGTTCCTCAAATACATGAACAAAGTTCCCATCTCAAAGTCTGAGCACTGTGTTCCCTCTGCCTAGAGTCCGCGTCCCATGATATCCACTTGGCTTACTCCTTCACTCCCTTAAGTTCTTTGCCCAAAAGTCAGCTTCCCAATAAAGCTTTCCATATTCACCCATTTAAAACATTCAGCCTTTTCCCCATGCCCCATGTGCTCCCCACACTTCCTATCCCTCCATTCTAGCTTTATTTTTAATGGCACTTATCTCCATCTGACAGGCTATATGTATCAATAATGGCTTAAATGTCTGGCTCTACCTAATAAAATGTTAAGCCCCAGGTGGGAAGTGATTTTTGCCTTCTGTTATTTGCAGCTGCCTCCCAATGACATAGACAAGTGCATATGTGAGGTACTCAATAAATGGTTATTAAATAAATGAGGGAAGGAAGGAAGGAAGGAAGGAAGGAAGGGAGGAAGGGAGGAAAGAGAGAAGGAAGGAAGGAGGGAGGGAGGAGGGAGGGAGGGAAGAATAGGTGTCTTGGAAACCATCTTAGATCTAAAAAGTCAAGGCAGATGCAGCTGATATCTAGGATACATCTACATTCATCATTTACAAAGACTGAGTTAATGTCCACAGAATTCATTTAAAATAGAATTTGTAACGTACAGTAGAAAGTAAGAATTTGTCCAAATGCTTCCGTGCTTCAGAATTCTTATGTAGGGAGCATTTATAAATTATATTTATAAATCCATTAACATATAGCTCTAAATATTTAAAGGTATATTAAATGAGTAGAACTTCAAGAGAAATTTTACAAAGTGCAGGGGATGTGGAAACTCCCCTAGATACATAAAAAGGAGTGTGCTGGGATTAGTCAAATCATTCAATTATATACACCATAAGGTAGCTTAACAAGTAATCGTAACAGTGAACAAAGCTCTTTTCTACAGATGAAAGACTGCATAGTTCAATTGTGAGTGAAAGAGAGGAACAGAAATGCTTCCTGCTGCAAGCTGACAGTTACATGGAACCCCCTGAAGTTATAAATTGAGTTCCCCTACTAATTACTTACTGGTCTGAAGGGGAAAAAGATTCACATTTTATTTCTCTTGCTGAACGTGCAACATAAGCACTCGTGAATTTTACATTAGGGTCAAGCTGAGAAGTTCCCAGCCTGTTTTACCTGGTGTAGAGAACAGTGTCACCCCCATGCAAATGAAGTCAGGTCTTCCTTTCTACCTTGGGTGCCTACCAGGGAGATTTCAGTGTAACAGATTCTAATAGAGAAGTTGATATAGAGGGGAAAATAAAGAAGGAAGAACAAAACAAAACAAAACATAGATCCTATTTGAAATAAAATTTTGTTTAGAAATTTGAAAGAAAATCTTAGGGATTCTAAGAGCACATGTTTCAAAAGACCTCAGAATTTTGTAATATCACTCATTAAAACTGTATGCTACACCCACTGATAACAATATCAACTATTCTATCTACTTTCTGAATCACTGATTATAAGACCAATAAAGCTATACAGCAGGCAGGTACTTTAGTGAAATAGGCCGGCCCATCTCCAGAGACAAGAACCTGCGGTTCAAATGCTAATACTTTTGACCAGGTAAGCACTTTATTTTTGTCAATGAGTGATAGCTTTTATGTGGATGCTGATTAACAACACTCCTGAGAAGGAAAATGGATCGGGGAGGAGGGGTGAAGAACAAAAAACGGTTGTGATATTAATATTTCCAAGCAGGTTTTCTGAGAAGAAAAAATAGCTTCAGCATTTCTAATGGGTATATATATACCCTTTCTAACTTCCTGGAACATCACAGTTCACTCCCTGTAAAAGCAGCAGCTTCATGCAAATTAGGATAACAAAATTCATTCATGTACTCATTCAACAAATACTTATTGAACCTACTCACTTTGTAAAAGAAAGAAATGTAAACATATTCATGGTGAACACAATCTCCATCATTGCAATTTTCCTCTTCTCTTGTTTTTATTCTATTTACTGTAACTGTGTACCCAAAATATGACTGAACAAAAATAATCTAATGGATGACTAATACATTCAGGGCTGACATGTGAGAATTAGGAAACAGAAACTAATCAATGAGTGCCTTCTTAGTGTAAAATATTGTATAGTTCTGGGAGTCATCAAGCCCTAGCTTGAAATCCCAACTCCTTTTCTTACTGGCTGTCTGAGTAAATGAAAGACTCCCAGGTCTCAATTCCCTTATTTGGAAAATGTTCAAACAGTACCTACCCACAGAGCAGCTGTGAAGATTAAACAAGATGTTAGCAAGCACCCCTCCATAGTGCTTATTCAACAAATTAGCTATTTGGGTTATCTTCCGGAATCTTAAGCTCACATCATGCCTTTCTTAATTCCTGTGAGCACTTTTTGGCAAGACTTAAAAACACTGAATTTTATTTTACCTCTTCAGGAGAAGCTGTTTTCTGTGCTCATCTTCTCTAAAAATATAACCCTTAGAACTTTCCATGTTTCTAGATGTCTCAAATAAATGCATGAAGAAGAAATTCCACCTTCAAGGAGCCCTTACAATAAAATAACCAAGAAAATTCTTACCTAGTTTTGGCAAGGAATAGGGCACTTGAAAGTAGTCTTCATAAAATTCTATTAATCTCTTTGTTATATGGAGAGCGTAGTCCCCGGATCCTCTTCTGATAGCATCAGGTCTTGCATATAAGCGTACCTAATTAAAAATATATAGAAAAGTTACTTTAGCCTTTTGATCCTCCAATTTTATCTTCCCTGCATATATGAGCCTATACAAATCACTCTGAATACTACGAATATTAAGCAGCATTCTTGTTCATATATCAAAGCATGCTGTGGCTGAAAGAACCAAACTTAAACAATTAAAGTAACCAAGTTGAGCAAGTTACAGTTTCCCAGCTTTACAAGTTGACATAGAGAAGATTTATATTGCATCAAAATAAATATTCAAAGTTATCACTTACATGTGCTTGCTAGAGATAGGAAGGTATGGTGGATTAGTATAACGGTTTCCTGACTATGCTGAAAGCAGGCGGGATATGGTGGCTTGGCAGGAGAGAAAATTCATGGTTTGTTAAAGTTACACTGCAACAAGCTTTGGAAGTATTACCAGGCTGAACAAAAAAATAATTTATGCTTCTTCTTTTCTTTGGAAGCAACTATCCAATTGTCCTTATTTCCAATATGCAAAGTAGGATAGAAAACTTTTCATGTACATAAATGATTGCCATTTTGGAAGGCTGTCTGCAACCATTGCCGGCTTCAAAACCAGCTGAAGTAAGTCATATTTCTAACACAATCTGGATACTTAATATTGATTTTCAAATCAAGCATTGTATATTATCTAGTCCTTGGCCAAAAAGGAGCCTGAGGCAAATAATATAAAACTGAACAAAACTAACAATTGTACAGAAAAGGTTAAAATGAGATTAGTTTCCTTAAAGCTTTCATAAAGCTATCTGGCATCTTTCTTTCCAAAGGCTAAATCTGTTTTTCACAGATGTGGTCCCTAATCCTCATATCAATTCTGTGAATAAGAAATATGCATTTTGTGGAGCAGCGGAGAGCCCGGGAGGTGGGTTTTACTCTTGCTCTGCCACTAACCAAGCTGGGAGATATTGAACAGATTACTTAACCTCTTTGGGTCTCAAGTGTTCTCACTTATAAAATGAAGGTGTTAGCCCCCAGCTGGTTGCTAAAGTGCTTTCCAGTTCTAAAACACATTACTTCCAATCCCATTTTACAGATAACAGAGGTTGTGTTCTTTGCAAATCACTAAAAAAGTAAATGGTTTACTTGGTGTTTAGAAATGGATCTTTATATTCAACAGGAAGACAAAAGAGAGCTGTACTCAATCATATAAAAATGGATTATACAATTAACTCTTTATTATTCTTGCTTAAAGAAAGACAACAGAGATGTGTATAATCAAAAAGAGCAAAAAGTCAAGGAAACCACATTCTGACTTTGTTAGAAAGACCTGTAATTCAATAAGATGTTTACTAAATTCAATAACAACTATTTACTGAAATTGTGAAATGACTTCCCATCTGACAACCAAATGAAATATCAAATGTAGTTCACAGTTGCCTACAGTTTTGGCTGGCAGGACTGTAAAACCAAAAACTGTCAGGAGACACCACCTGCAACAGCAGAAACTACCACTCTCAGAGAGACAGTGGTTAGGACCCCCTACCCCTGACGTCAACTGCTTATAAACATGCAATGTCTTAAGTTCCAAAAAAACAGGGAAGTATGAGTGTACAGGTGATTTATCAAGGAAGTGTTCTCAAGGAGAAACCTACAAGGGAGCACGGAACACGGAAAACAATATAAGGCAGCATAAAAAGCCAAGCAAGGGTGTAATTTCAAGTGAAGTCCTGGCCTCGGCCTGATCCTACAGGGAGCTCTAGAGTGTAAATTGCACTGGTGAGTTTGTGCTGCCTTGAAGTAAGAGAGCTTCCATATTCCTGCATCTCAGTCATTGGATACTGGTTACCCAGGAGAAGGCATAAAATCCCAGGCACTCGTTCTTGAAGGATCTGGATGATGCAGCTCCTGTGGTCCAAGGAGAGTCCTTGGGAGAAGAGGTCAGGTGTGAACTGTTAGAAGCGAAAGAGTGAGAGCTGGGTGATAAGCACACCAAACGGGAGAGGAGATCTGGTCTGTGCACCAATAGCATACACCACAGACAAGAATCATTCATTCCTGCATTCACGCATTCAACAAATATTTATTTGGCATCTGCTTTGCATGCACCAAGGCCTGGACTAAGCATTTTTAAGTGATGAAGAAGACATGTTCTCTAACCACAAAGCATTACTGGGAACAAAAAGCAATGAAAACGTAATCCTCATTCTCAAAGAGCTTCCCATTAATAAAGGTAAATTAGATAATAATAACAGATAATGATGCATGCCATATGAATGGTAAGCCATGAGTGCCAAGCGGATACTGAGGAGAACAGACAGTTTTCAGAAGGTTCAAGGTGAAGTAGATAGTAAATTCATGTTAAAACCACAACCAGGACCACTGCAAAATAATGCAGCAAAAGGTCACTGATTTTACTCAAAAGGAGCATCACTGATTTTAGTAGAAACACAGCCATTCCTGTCAATCAGCTCTACCTGTTAGTCAAGCTATCTGTAGGCCCAGACAAGAGAAGCACAATTAAATCAATCTGGTTGTCAAGATTTGATGGAAATGATCCAATTTGAGTGAGAAGATAAAACGTACACATGATTAGTACAGAGTCTTCATTTACTCATTTAAACATTTATTGCATGCCTGCTGTGTACCAGGCATTGTACTAGAGAGCAGAAATAGAACAATAAAAATTTCTGCCAGAAAATAAACAAAACATTTACTCTTACTGCTCTTAGGAAGCTCACAATATGTGGAGAAACAAACAAATATAAATCAACAGCAAAATACAATGTGAGAAATGTAACTGCATTTTGCCTTCCCTCCCATTACAATGGACTCCTGTAATATAATGGAATTAACTCCCATTACAAAGGACTGAGCTCCTACCCACGACCAAACCCTCCACATTCTACCCCTCCTGCCTTTACGAAGACATTATTCTCAAAATTCTCCCCTTTATCTCCCATATCACCAATTTATGCTTCCATACTGGATCCTTTTCATCAGCAAACACATACTCTGTATCATTTCCTATGTTTAAGAAAAATCTTTGTTGACCACAGTTCCTCCAGCTATGGTTTCCAGCAACGGTCCTTGAAAGAGTTTCCTATATAGTTAGAATTAACATGTAAGTTAACATGCAAACTAGAATACTTTCAAAATAAACAGGAGCACTTAACACCCTGAGACAATAGGTATAAGTAGGGTGGTTGCCCATTTATACTCCCTGTTTCTGGTCTCTCTTGAAGTCACGGCAACAAGGCTTTCTGCCCCACTACTCCACCAAAACTGCTCTCATCAGCATCACTTATGGCCCCAGGATGCCAAATCCAACCATCCAACCGTCAGCTCCCAGTCTTCGACATGCTTAACCTATCGGCAGCATTTGACACAGTTGATCATTTCCCCTCTTTCAAACACTTTCTTCACTTGGCTTCTATCTGGTTGGCCAGTCCTTCTCAGCCTCCTGGCTGATTCATCCTCATCCTCTCCCTCATCCGTCTCACTTCTTAATGTTGGAGGATGTCAGATTTTAATCCATAGACATAATTTCTTGGTCTACACTCAGTCCCTTAAAGACAATATTGAGTCCCATGGTTATAAATATTATTTAGATGCTGAAGACCTACCCCATAATTCCAGACTTCCAACTGCCCACTGGACATCTCCACTTGGATATCTAATAAGCTTCTCAAAATTAACACGTCTAAAATCCAAATGCCCAATCTCTCTCTCTCTCTGTCTCTCTGTCTCACACACACACACTCACACACATACACACCTGCTCTTCCTGAAGCCTTTCCATCCAGCTGCCCAAGCTCAATACCTCAAAACCATCCTTGTTTTCCCTCTTTCTCTCACACTCCCAGGTTCAACTGGTCGTCAAATCCTTTTGGATCTACCTTAAAAATACACCCAGAATCCAATCACTTCTCACAATCCCACCACCACCATCCTGGTCCAAGCTTCCTTCATTTCTTGCCTGGATGAGTGCTTTAATTTCCTACTGATGCCTCATCCCCTACTCCATTCAGCCTCTTCTCTACACAACAACAACAACAAAGTTCCAATTAAAATAAATACCAGGGACTTCCCTGGTGGCGCAGTGGTTAAGAATCCGCCTGCCAATGCAGGGGACACGGGTTTGAGCCTTGGTCCAGGAAGATCCCACATGCCGCGGAGCAACTGAGCCCGTGCACCACAACTACCGAAGCCTGCGCGCCTAGAGCCCGTGCTCTGCAATGAGAAGCCACCGCAATGAGAAGCCCACGTAACGCCACGAAGAGTAGTCCCCCCTCACCACAACTAGAGAAAGCCCGCGCACAGCAACGAAGACCCAACGTAGCCAAAAATAAAATAAATAAATAAATATCAAATCATACCACTCTTCTTTCTGTCCTCTAGTGGCTTCCCATGTCATTTAGAGTAAAAGTCCAAGTTTTTACAAGGGCTCCCAAATCCCTATAAAAACCTAATCCCCTTTACTTCTCTGTCTCATTTCCTACCATTTTGCTCCACACTAACCTTACGCCAATTATACACTAGCTTCCTTGGCATTCCTCAAACATGCCAGACAGACTCTCTCATCAAGGCTTTGAGTTTCCCCCTAGATGTCTGCACAGCACGTGCCCTCTTCTCCTTTAGATATACGTTTCCAAATATCTTTGCTTTCTGAGCTGTCCTCCCTCCCACCCCAGGACTCTCTATTCTCCTTCCTTGCTTTATTGTTTCCCACACATTTATCACCATTTAACAAAAGATATGCTTTACTTATTCATTTTGCTTCTGACGGCCTTTTTCCTAAGAATGTGTGTTGCATGAGGGCAAAGATTTTTATCTATTAGTTGTAACCATACAAAAGTGTCATTGTGCTAAGGCAACAATGTTAACCAAATGATAAGTGATTTGAAAGGCAACAGTAAATAGTAGGACTTAATTATAATACTGGTGGTAATTCATGGGGGGATATTAAGCCAGAAAATGCTAAAGTTACTTTTGCATGTCAGAAAGATTACGTCAGTGACCTATACCAGGTGAACTGAGATATAGGGGGACGCTTGTGAAGACGTCCAAGAGAAATAAAATTAGAAAAGTGAAGAGATACACAGTGATAGGTAAGACTGGATACGTAAAGAGAAACCTCAAGCCAAATTAAAGAAGGGCCTGTAAACCAAATGGTAGAATACTAATTCACTCCTATAGGCATAGGCAAGTCACAGATTTTAAGCCACAGAATGACATAATCAGAATTAAGTTTTAATTGATGACGCTAGCTGCAGTATAGATGATAGATGAGGAGAGACTAGGATCAAACAAAGGAAATACGTTAGACTATTGTAGTGAAAGTTGACGGTGGTTTGGACTGGAGAGATGGCAGGAGGGATGCAGAGAAATGGAGAGATTTATTCAATTGGTCCTAACATTCTATTGAACAAGTCATTTAGTTACCAGATAAAGCCAATTGTAGTCACATTCTTAGTAATGAACAATCATTCACCTTATCTGTACCTGTCTCACTCCAGTGCCCAGCTGGAACAAGCGAGACCAGCTGAGGGATGGGGTTGGGGGTGGGGGAAATCCAAAATATTTCACAAACTGGATAATCCCTTTGTTGTTAACCAAGAGTTGGCTGTGCAATAATTCATTTTATACTGTGAAAAAGAATCACAGTTGTTTTCTTCTTTTAGAGCAACTAGTTCTACTTAATCATAACATAGAAACTAAATCTTCAAAAACAGAGTTATCACTCAAAAGCAATGAAAAATAATTTTATTACGCCTGCTCACTTGCTCTTCTGACATTCCACGATAAGAGCCCAGCTCTGAAAATGTAAATTGCTAACCAGGCTTTATCTCTCCCTCTGCATAGCTTCCTCCTACAACCAATATAAACCAAACTGCACATTAAGGTCCAGTAGAAAGGACATTATACTAGGAACTGGCACACAGGGATGTGAGACTCAGCTTTCTCAGTAACAACTGTCAACTTGGGAAAGTCTGTAAACTTCTCTGGGTCTCAGTTCAGAGTTCCTTCCAGGGGTAATAGTTTATCATTATCTATATATCATATTAACCCTGAGAGGCTGGTGCATCATACTAATTTGCCTAAATTGTTCTCATCTAGTCACTGCTTATTTTGAAAAGAAAATAATGAAAAGGGTTTGTTTTTAATCTTCACTCAGTTTAACTCCTTGACATTTTTTGCTTCCCTTGAAAATACATACCAACTACTCAGCCGTCATTCTCCATCCTTTAATCGAGTGTTCCTCTTTTTATTTCCCTGAACTGTCCATGAACTTGGTACTGATCAGACAGACATAACTATAGTAGCCAGCCAATACGAAATAGAAGAAGCTGGCCTTGGAAAAAATGATCTTATGGCCCCACCGCTGTGGGAATACACAGCAGCAATGAGCTAAGGTTTAGGAGCTACATATTTTTGATCCCATAGAAAACTTAAATGCCCAAAATAGGTATTCCTAGGGGGCTTCTGTTTGACCCAGTGGCCTTTACTCTGTAGTTTCATGGACCCTCTATATTTAAAGTATGTTTGTTTTATCTTTTTACAGGATTTTAAGTCCAGTCAATCCTTGAACAACATGGGTTTGAACTGCACAGATCCACTTATATATGAAATTTTTTCAATAAGTACACTGGAAATTTTTTTGGAGATTGCAACAATTTGAAAAAAAAAAACATGAACCACGTAGTCTAGAAATATCAAAAAACTTTTAAAAAGGTTAGACATCTCATGAATGCATAAAATATATGTAGATATGCATATAACATACCAAATATGTGTTAATTGACTGCTATCAGTAAGGCTTCTGGGTCAACAGCAGGCTCTTAGTAGTTAAGTTCTGGGGAGTCCAAAGTTATACATGGATTCTCAACTGTGCAAGGGGTCGGTTCCCCTAACCCCCTTATTGTTCAAGGGTCAACTGTATTTTGATCATAGAAGGGGGAAAATACTAAAGGCAGATACCATCACCCCATTGGTCATCTCGCTTTCTCACAGTAACAGGGATGGCAATTAAGTTTCAACTTATTCTGACAACTGAGAGTGGCTTCTTCTTTTTTTTTTTTTTTTTTTTTGCGGTGCTCGGCCCTCTCACTGTTGTGGCCTCTCCCGTTGCGGAGCACAGGCTCCGGATGCGCAGGCCCAGCGGCCATGGCTCACGGGGCCAGCTGCGCCGCGGCACGGGGGATTCTCCCAGACCGGGGCACGAACCCGCGTCCCCTGCATCAGCAGGCGGACTCTCAACCACTGCGCCACCAGGGAAGCCCCCGAGAGTGGCTTCTTAGAGTACATATCAGGAGAAAACTTGAGACCACATCTGCACTTGTCAGGAGAAAGTGCCGTGATCTGTGAAATGCCATCTGTGCTGCTAGGGGTAGGAGAGGTGGCACTGATGTCAGATATATGCCATTATTAGGACAGAATATTCTTTGGAAAGGAGTCATAATGGTAGGAAACTTTAGAGAAGTTCAAACTGACTGTCTCTGATAGCTGTGCAACTCAGAATTAGAACATCAAAGACAGTTAAATGACGTCATCAATGGGATATTTAGTTAGTTAGCTACTATTTAATGAGCATATATTAATGGTCATGTGCTGACTGTCCAAAGGTAAGCAAAAGAGACAGGGTCTCTTCTCTCAAGAAACTGGCAGTCCAGTGGGGAGATACAGCAACTAAGTCTAATCATTGAGAAAATCAATGTGGACCAAATTTACAATGGCTCTTCAGAGAAGTTCTCTCCATAGAGATGGTGATTCATCAGAACAGGGACAGAGAACCATGGAAGTGAAGAGAAGCAAACAACTATTCAAGTTCTTATGTATAATGTTCTACTTTCATTGTATTAAAGATTTCAAAGGAAAAGGAAAAATACATATACAATTGTAATATAATGCAAATAAGTAAACACATGCAGTTGTCAGAAATATAAAATTTTACACTAGGGGCTTCCCTGGTGGCACAGTGGTTGAGAGTCTGCCTGCCGATGCAGGGGACACAGGTTCATGCCCTGGTCCGGGAAGATCCCACATGCCGCGGAGCGGCTGGGCCCGTGAGCCATGGCCGCTGAGCCTGTGCTCTGCAACAGGAGAGGCCCGCGTACCGCAAAAAAAAAAAAAAAAAAAATTTTACACTAAATAATTCTGGAGACTTTCTTCTAATAATTTAAAATACTTAACAGATTTTCTTATTTATCTTTACACAATACCTGTAGAATCAGTATGGTGTTCAGCAGTGAATTCTGATCTTGTAGATGAGAATCTGAAAAGAAGTTTTTCTATGGTCACTGAGTCATTTTAAAGGACAGTGAAACTAAATTTCTCTAGTATCTTTCTTCTAGACTGTTTTAATTATTTGTTGTGTTAAAAATGAATTGTGGTAGTTGCTACACAATTATGTGAAACAGTGTGTAGTTACACCATACAGCAAAGGGAAAAAAAGTTTATAGCACTAGCACATCTGTTAAATAAAGACTTGAATAACATTTGCTCTGATTTGATGTCTGTAGTTTGGTATGTTAAGTTACATAAACCTTCTGGCTTGCCAGAGTTATTCTCTGAGAAAAGTTCATACTGAAAGAGTACATTAAGAACTTTGGAAGACACAGAAATTATTTCATGCCTTTCAAATTTCACTCTAATAACAATAACAAATTTACTTTTCCTTTCACCTAACTGAAAAAAATCAGTCCCTTTCTTTAATAACTGCAAAACAATGATGTGTTGTCACTAAACTCTCCACCATTACAGCTGAATTAATTTGCCTATGTGAATACAATTTGATTTGGGGGTTCTTCATACAAATCAATAAAACAAAACAAGCCAGGCAGAAGGGAGCAGGTGCTTTTGACACTATGTAGAAGAAAAATATATCAATACAAAGAGGGAAGGATGTTGTAAACAAGAAGCTAAAAGCCCAAGAGTATTAGTCTTCTTTAAAATTCGGAAGATACCAGGTTTTTTGCAAAGCAAAAGGAAAATAAATACACACAAAACTCTGACAGAAACAAGGAGCCAGAACCCAGATGCACGAGCCAATAAACACAAAGAGGAGGCTCCAAGGGGGATGGGGAAGGAGCTGGCGTGACTGGAGCAGGTGGTACAAGGGCAGGAGGCAGACCTTGCCCCCCAGAGATGTCATGTTCCAATCCTTAGAACCTGTGAATGTTATCAAAGGGACTTTGATTGTGATTAAATTAAGAATTTTGACATGAGATTATCCTGGATTATTCAGGTGGGCCCTAAATGTCATCACAAATGTCCTACTAAGAGGGAAGCAGAAGGAGTTTTGACTACAGAAAAGGAGAATGCAATAGGATGACAGAAGCAGAGAGAAATTTGAAGATGCAAAGAAGGAGAAAGAGCTCATAAATCACTAAATGCAAGACATGCAGCTCTAGGAGCTGGAAAAGCAAGGACCAGGTCCTCCTCTAGAGCCTCCAGAGGGAACCAGCTTTGCCAACACCCTGATTTCAACCCTGTTAAAACTCATTTTAGATTTCTAACCTCTGGAATAGGAAGAGAATAAACTTGTACGGCATTAAGTCACTGCGTTTCTGGTAATTTATTACAGCAGCAATAGGAAGCTAGTATAACTTTTTTTTATCTTCATGCCAGTTAACACACTGATTTGTGTTAGATTTGCAGCTTCATATAAGAGCATATTTTGTACTTCTCTGTGTGTCACTCTTTCTGTTGTAGACATAATTATTTACAGCTTTCAATCTGCTAATGTTGGCACACCTGATTTACTTACATATATTATTACCAAGCACATAACACATTATTGCATGTAATTGGTACACACACACAAAAGTGAAATGATTGAGTAAAAGAATCATCTACAGCAATAATTTTCTAAGTGTTGTCTCATTATGCTTTGCAGCAGAATCACCTGGAGTAATTGTTTAAAATTCAGATTCCTGGGTCAATACATTGCAGAAATTCTGAATCACCTCTCTCCATGGGGCCCTAAAATCTTCATTTTAACAAACTTACCAATTGAATTACATATACACTAAAATTGAAGAACTACTGGCCTAGAGTCACCGAGGAACCTTTAGTTCATTCAGCCCCACAGCAAGCAAGCCTCAAGACTGGAAAGAAATATTTAGCAAAAGCCTAACACATAGGAAAACATATATATCCTTATTCCTTAAATCTCTTTCAACATCAAAGTCTTCAATGAAGATACATTCAACATGACTGTTATTATTTTTAACTCGAAAAACTAATCTTTCTTTCCCCTGCACAATAAAATATAAACAACAGATGAGTCAGATCCAGTGTTTGGAAACCAGTAAAAATTGTTTAATACTGTCACACCCCATAGATAAAACGGTAGCATTTAATCCCTCTCTGAGATACAGTACATCTTTTGTGGTAAAGTGAATTGCAGGTTTGTTTGGT
Source organism: Lipotes vexillifer (assembly GCF_000442215.2). Taxonomy (NCBI): domain Eukaryota; kingdom Metazoa; phylum Chordata; class Mammalia; order Artiodactyla; family Lipotidae; genus Lipotes; species Lipotes vexillifer. The sequence continues at coordinate 4,459,539 of NW_006774067.1, forward strand.
TTTTTTTTAGTGAGATAGAATAAATGTAGAGAATTTCCTTATTAAGCCAAACGTTTTATGCCTGGTCAAATTTCTTCAGCAAGACTGACACCCAAGAACATCTCCTTGTAAATACAGGAGCTCAGGGCTCAGCTGGATTCAGTTTCAATTTGTTTTGTCCCATCTGTCCTTTTATTCCCTGCTTTCCAGCAACCTGCTGACCTTACTTTTATGTATGCCACCTTCTCCTCCAACTCAGCACCATCCAGTTCAAACACAGATTCCCTCCTGCACCAACCCTCTCTTGTGGATCTTTCAATGATGCAGGCAGCCTTCCACTACCTAGGGGTCAGAACTCAGAATTCCTTTGTCCATTCACTCATTTAATAAATATTTATTTAGAGTCTACTCTGTACCAGGTGCTCTTCTAGAAAGTAAACCAAACAAATAAAAATCCCTACCATGGAAGTTTATATTCTGGTAGGAAAGATGGATAAATACAAACAATACAAATAAATGCTACAAATAATACACTATAAATAGTAAACAATACAAATAAATACAAATAATATATAGCATGTTAAATAGTAATAAGTGTTCAACATTAAAGTAAATCAGAAGGAGTTAGAAAATGTCAAAGGCCATGGAAAGCCTCACTGAGAAGGTGGTATTTGAGTAAAAATATAAAATAAGTAAGGATGTGAGCAACGTGGATACAGATTCCAGGAAGAGCTACTTATATGAGTGTCCTGAAAACTTTCATTTCAGTCCTCAAGCCTCCCCATTCAATTCTTTCTTTAAAGAAACTACAAAATATTCCGATCATAGAGAAATCATATAGAAAAGTATAGCACAAAAGTGCATTATACTTATACCCTTAACAGATTTAAATAATGTTGATATTTTTCCCCATTTGCTTCAGATATTTTTTAACCACGTAAAACATTACAATTCCATTGCGGCAATACACCCCCTTCCTACCACGCCCCTCCCTCCCACTCTAGAATTAACCATGGCCATGAAGTACAGGCTTCAGTAGACTTTCAATTCATGTTATAATTGTCCTCCGTTTTAACGGGCATATTACCAATTTCTCTTCAAAGGAGCTATACCAATTTACATCCCACCAGCAATGTATGACAGTCCCTGCTTCCCCACATCCTCATAAAGTTTGAAATGTATGTTCATCAATGGTTATGAAGTGGTGTCTAGTTGTTAGTTGTAATTTGCATCATCCTAGTAATGCAGGTGTTAAGCACCATTTCAAATGTATATTGGCTTATATGTTCCTGTTCTGCAAACTGCCCTGTTTCTTTGCCTAGTCTTCCATTGGATCATTTACCTATTTTCTCATGGCTCATAGTAGTCCTTTGTATATTCTGGACAGTAATCATTTGCCTGTGTATGATTTACAAAAAAATCTTCTCCTAGTCTGTGCTAGTCTTGTACATTATGTCCCTGATCAAATAGAATGTTTTACTTTTAATGCAGTCAAATATCAAATGTTCCCTTTAGGGTTTCTCCTTTCTGGGTCTCTTTAAAGAAATCTTTCATTGCCCTCAAGGTCAAAAAATATTTGTTCCTTTATTTTCTTCTAAGATTTTTAAACTTTTGCTTTTCAAAGTCAGAGCTTTAACGCATGCAGAATGTATTTATGTGAACAATGGGAAATAGTGATCTCATTTTATTTATTTCTACGTGGATGATCAGTTGTCTCAGTACTATTTATTGAAGAGTCCTGCCTTCCCAACTGATTTATAATGCCTCTCTCCATATACGAAGTTTTCATACAAACTTAGATCTCCATTGTTTTCTGTTGGTCAGTATGCCTATCCTGTGCCAACAGCACATTCTGGAATCACTAAAACTAAATAATAAATTGTGGACTTCCCTGGTGGCACAGTGGTTAAGAATCCACCTGCCAATGCAGGGGACATGGGTTCGATCCCTGGTCCGGGAAGATCCCACATGCCGCGGAGTAACTAAGCCCGTGTACCACAACTACTGAGCCTGTGTCTAGAGCCCACGAGCCACAACTACTGAAGCCCACGTGCCTAGAGCCCATGCTCCACAATAAGAGAAGCCACCGTGATGAGAAGCCCGTGCACCTCAACAAAGAGTAGCCCCCGCTCACCGCAACTAGAGAAAGACTGCACGCAGCAACGAAGACCCAATGCAGCCAAAAAATAAATATTTTTTTTAATTTTCAAAAAAATAAATAAGTAATAAACTGTGAGGTCTAATAAGACCAGTACTTTTCCTTAATTCTTTTCAAAGCTTCCTTATTATTCTATATGAATTTTAGGATCATTTTCCACATCTACACAAAAAAATCCTCTTGGGGACTTGGATAAATTGCACTAGATCTGCATGTTAATATGACACCTTCAAATGTTAGATCTTAACACCCATGTCCATGGAATATCTCTTGATTATTTCAGTCTTTATCCCATTTTTAAGTTTATCAATTTCCTTCATATAAGCCTTGCACATCTTCTATTAGATTTACTTCTAGATACCTTATGGTTTGTTGTTACTGTGAATGGGATTTGAAAAATCATATTTCTAATCTATTGTTTCTGAAATTAGCCACTTACTGATTTTAGTAAAATGACTTTGAAACTAGCCAACTGTCTGAAATAACTCTAATAGTTTTTCTGCGTTGTTTTGTGTTGACTGGTCTCAGTCAAGATTTCTAGAACAATGCCAAATTTGTTTAAAAAGCAGTGAAAGAAGGCATCCTTATCTTATTTTTCGCTTTATTTGGAATGCTTCTACTGTTTCACTAACAACTATAATTCTTGCTGCCAGATAAGGAAATTCCCTCCTATTCATTGTTTGCCAAGAATTATGTCATGAATAGTGTTGGATTTTTCTAATGCTTTCATCGTATCTATTCAGATGATATTTTTCTTCTTTTTTTTCCTGTGTTCCATTAGGGTAGTGAATCATAATAATAAATTTCTAGTGTTAACCATCTGCTTTCCTGGGGCGAGGGTGGGGGTGGGGTAACCCACTTAGATGTGTTGGGAAGCTTTTCGTTTGTTTAAGATTTACCTTTTCCCAGATAGTGTTTTAACTAAAACACACCTATAAAACTGTGTAACCTGGTGGTTTTGTGTGTGAGAGAACAGATTTTGATTAGTGAATCACTATATCTATGGTTACTGATAATTCATATTTTTCTTAAAATTATGCATTTCATCTAAGTTTTAAAAGCATGAGAAAGAATTGCTCCATAATATTCTCTATTTTTGAAATCTCTCCATCTAGAGTTATTTCAATTCTAATAATATTTGTGCTTTCTTTTTTCTCTTGATTAAAACTGTCAGAGGTATGTCTAATAGTCTTTTCAAAGAATTCTCTTATGGTTTCATTAAGCCTTCTATTATTTCTTAGTTTTTTATTTCACTGATTTTTAATCTTATCTTTATTATTTTCCTGCTTCTTTCATTATACTCTGTTATTTCTCTAAATGTTTCAATAAAATGATCAGCCGATGAATTTAAATCATTCATGTTTTAATATGATCCTTAAGGCTCTTTATACTATATTCTTTAAGGCTCTAAATTCCTTCTAAGTATAGCTTTTACTTGCATCCATGAAATTTAATAAGCAGTGTTCTCATTTTTCATTAATTTCTAAATATTTCATAACTTCCTATTTGACCTATAAATTATTTAGAAATATGTCGTTAACTTCCTAATGTATGTGATTTCCAGGTTACTTTTCTTTATTATTCCTATCTAACGTTATTGCCAAAAGCCTGGGCCATTTGACACTGATTCTTGGTATTTCTTCAGATTTTTTTCTAGACCAGTAATTAACGAAGTTTGTAAGCAATGGATCTAGATGCTTGAAAACAATGTTTAACCACTAATTTTTAGGTAAATGGTTCTAAATATATTGAGATTAATATTGTTTTGTTTATATCTTCTAAATCTCTATTAGGTTTTTTGCTTTATGTTCCTGAGAAAGATATTAAAATCTCCAATAAGCCCATTGATTTGGTTGTCCATCTATAGTTCTGCCAATTTCTGCCTCGTATATCAATACTTTGAGTCAATATTATTAGGTGCATACGGGTTCATGTCTTCCAGGTGAAATCCTCTTATAATTTCAGCCTCAATAATGTGAACGCCTTAAAATATATTTCATCAAATATCACTGACTTTATCCTTCTTTTTACATTCAAAATTGTGGGCTTTATATTTAAGATGCATCTTCTCTCAAGCATAGAATCATATTTTACTTCTTTATCCAAATATTTGTTCAAGTTATTTAAACTAAAACAAAACAAAAACAACTTTATTCATCTATATTTTAATAGGTAAATTTAGTGTCGACAGATATATAGATATAGCTACAGACAGATTCCTATTCTGTTCTACTATCTTTTTCAATGTTTGCTATCCATCTTGCTTTTACTTTGCTTCTTTTTTCTCCTTTCCTGCTTTAAGTAGATCTATCATTTTTTCTGTTCCATTTTTATCCTTTTTTTCATTTCAAAATTGTATAAACTAATATTTCTATCTACTCTTTCAGTAGTTGCACTTATATGTCAGTGCATGATGACTTTACATCGTCTAATGTTCCCTACATGCCTTGAGAACAGGGACCTGAATACACTATACATTCAGTATAGTGTGGTTTTCAAGTGACCAGGTCTGGAGCTAGACTACCTGGATCTAGATCCTGGCTCTATCTCTTCCTAACATTTAATAGGTAAGTTACTAACCATCACTCTGCATCACTCCTTTCAGCAGAAAAATTAAATTAATGATAAAAATGCTAATTGTAATTGCTTGAGAATTATGAGGATTAAATTAGTCACTATGTGGAAAGGGCTGAGAGAAGTGGCTCGTATATATGTTAGCTGTTATGGATTTTTACTTTCGTATTATACTACTGTTATAAGTCATTTTTTACATCATCAAAGTTAGTCATTATTATTATTTCACAGGTGATATTTATTTAAATTTACCAATAGGTTTACCAATCCTTGCTTCACCATTGCTTCTTTCTTTCTAGGTTAAATTTTCTTCTCCCTGGGGTATATCCTATAGTCATTCTTTTCACAATGGTCTGTAAACAGAAAACTCTTCCAGTCCTTCTTTCTCTGGAAATGTCTGTATTTTGCCTTCACTCATAATTAATAATTTATCAGAATATGGAAGCCCAGTTAGGACATGACTTTAACTTTCTCTCAACATTTTGAAAGTTTGTATCACACTATCTAGGGGACTCTGTTGTCACTGATGAGATGTCTACTTGTCATTCCTTTCTCAATAGGTGATCTTTCTTTTCTCTCTGGTTACTTTTTTTTAAACATGAATAGTTTTAAATTTTCAGAAAGAAACAGTGATAACAGTGTAATGAACCCCTGTATTATCATCTCCTAGGTTCAACAATTATCAAGAATTTGCTTCATCTATCTTTTTCTTTTTTCACCTGAAGTATTTTAAAGGAAATCACAGACATTATGTCATTTCACTCATACCATATACATCTCCAAAACTATGTTTTTTTTAATTTAACCACGATATCATTATACATCTTACAAAATGGTCTCCAGCTGCCTTTAAGGCTTTTTCCCTTGAGTTTGGTGTTTCATAGTTTTACCGCAATGCTTCTGATGTGGCTTTGTTTTTCCTTATCCTGCTCAGGTCACTTTTGATCTCCCTTCCACTACAACACACTATCCCAAATCTAATCCATCAACCAATCCCTTTTAATTTTACCTTTTTAAATAGATTTTTAATCCATCACTTCTCTCCATATCCACTGCCATCCAAGTCATGTGATCCCATCTCTCTCCTGAGCTACTGTTAATAACAGCAAAACGTCCATTCCATTCCTTCCCCTCTATATCCAATCTTCACAAGGTAGCCAGACAGTTCTTTTCAGAATACGAATTTGCTGATGTAACCTCTGTCTTCAAACCTTCATTTTTCTGGGAGGAAAAGGATCTAGGAGGTCCATGTGGTCAGTCTCTAACCAGCTGCGTATAAACCGTTCGCTTAATCTTGATATTGCCTCCAACATGTACCCTCCACCATAGCCGTGACCATGTTCTAACTGACTTTTAAGACTCATGCATTTTCCCATCCCTTCTCTAGGGAAACCATCCTTGGAATCCAAATCTAGATCAAGGTTTGGTTTTGTCCTTTTTTATAAGTTATCAGAGAGAACACGTGGCACAACTGCGATTCTGCACCTTCAGTTTTTTGATGTGGTTATTTGATAAATGCCAGTCTCCCCAGGATAATAAGAGTTCCAAGAAAGCTCCTAACTGTATCCTCATGCTTAAAAGAGGAACTCACACAAAGCAGGAACTCAACTCAGCATCGGTCAAATGAATGAATGAATGAACGATTGTCCAGGCATTCCTCCTCTGTGCTTTCAATCCAATCTGCAAACTCCTATCATATAGTACTCATCACATTTGACATTATAAGTAGTTTTCCACTCAGTCTTCCCAAATATATTATGATCCCCTAAGGGGCAGGTAATATGTTTGGTACACTTTTATATCTCCAGCAACTGGCCTGGTGCCTATATGTAACATGTATTTAACTATAAAGGAAGAAATGAGTAGAGGGACACTAATTTTGATTGGTTCTCAGGCACATGGAATTGAGTAGATCATTCTTAATTTATACATTCATTCTTCATTCCCATTTTATTTATCTGAGCACCTGTTATACCCCAGGTACTGATTTAGATTCAAGGGACAGACCAACAAAGCAGACTAGATTTTGGCCCACACTGAGCTTATGCCATGCCATGCTTTCATCAGTGACCTGTGAAAGTTTCCTCTTCTGTTTTAGATTTGATTTTTTTGATACATCTTTATTGGAGTATAATTGCTTCACAACGCTGTGTTTCTGCTGTATAACAAAGTGCATCAGCTATATATATATATATATATATATATATATATATATATATATATCCCCATATCCCCTCCCTCTTGAGCCTCCCTCCCACCCTCCCTATCCCACCCCTCTAGGTCGTTGAAAAGCACCGAGCTGATCTCCCTGTGCTATGCAGCTGCTTCCCACCATCTATCTATTTATTTTACATTTGGTAGTGTATATATGTCCATGCTACTCTCACTTCCCCCTGGCTTCCCCCTCCCTCTGCCCTGTGTCCTATTGCTTTCCCCTTTATTCCCTATTTCCAAGACCATTCCTCACTCCTTGGTAACTACTCTTATGCACTTTCTATCCACCCAACATACCTGTTTTTACATGTAAATATATCCAGGAAAACACACAATATTATGTATGTGTATTTATTTTTTTTATAAATGGTATTATGTTACAATCTCATTCTCTTTTTTTTTAACTTTTACTGTTTGTTTATTCAACTAATTTTGAAATCTATGTTTTAAAATATAAAATCTAGTTAATTTCTTCCAAGCATTCTATAAATATACCAAGGTATCCATTTCCCTAGAAAAGGACTCCTCTGGTACTTTCAACTCCTCACATCCCCAACCTCAATGCAATAAGCATCCTACTGTGTGTCTCCATATGCACTAACTTGATAGTTTCTCTCTGGAACACGTGCAAAAGTAGAACCGCCAGGATGTCAGGGTTAGCATACCCAGTTTCCCTAAGAACTACTGCTGCTCCCTAAAATGGCCACACCAGCTTAGACTCCAACAAATAGTGGAAGAGGGCTCCCCTCATTTTTCCATCCCCACCAGCACTTGATATTATCTGATTTTCACATCTGTGAAGATCTGATTGTTGTAAGGTATTATTTGGTTATTACTGTAATACACATTTCTCTGACAACTAGTGAGACTGAGTATCCATCTACGTATGAGAGATCTGAAGCCAGATTTCCACTTAGTATCCAAGTAGTTATAAGTATATTATTAATTGTTCTGTGACTCAGTTGCTTCCTCTGTAAGGTGGGGATGATAATAATACTTCTATTATGAGGAATTAAATGGTTAAAAATTAAGCACCAAGAAAAAAATCTGATACAAAGAAGTGTTCAATAAATGTTGGCTATTTTTATAATTATTTATTATTATTTTCATTCATGTATCCTCTTCTGTAAATTGTCCATTTATGTCCTTTAATAATTTTTCTTCTATATTTCCTGTTTTCTGGTTTACATGGTTTCTTGTATATTCTGAATATCAATCTCCTACAAATGTTTTTAAATGAATAAGTGAATGAGTGATCAGAGATAAAACATGCCTGTTTTGTCTTACAAACCAAACTCCAACTGTTTGCTCTTCTGCTCACTGCCTTGCTGGGTCATTTTTGTTCACAAATATTGAATCTCAATGTATTTTAATATGGTCAATATATTTTAAATAAAATTTAATTTATATTCTATTTTTCTAAGTCAACAACAAACAAATCCACAACTGCAGAAGGAAACATCCTAGCTCCACTGTGAAAAAGTTAAACTATTCTATTTGTGGTTTTTATTGGGCAATTTATTAGAAAAGTAGAAAGATAGTACAAAGAGCTATAGAGTCTGTCAAATCTTCTCAGAGACAAGTACTTTGTTTCCATTTCAAACTCAGTATTAAACTAGAATAATCCTTAAAACGGGCTTGCAAAATAATTTTCTGTAAGATTACCAGAGGAATTATTATCTTTGTTAAAGGGGCCCTTTTAATAAAATTCTTAGTAATCATTTATAAAAACACACAGAAAATCTTAGAAAATCTCAAAATAGAGCAGCAATAAACACTTGATAAGAATTAGTGTTTAACGAAAATCTATGTGGAGAATTCTGAAGTTTGTGACTCTTCTCGTAGCAACTCAAAACACACAAATCGACAAGTGCTCAGCTCATATGTACATAGGAAGACTATGATTACTGTATCTTATTTTTAAGCAGAGATGCAAAAGTATCAGTGAAGAAAAAGTAATTATCTCCATCTTGAAAGAGTGCAATTTATATAAAAATGAGGGGGTAGGGGAGGGATCACAGCTAAATAAGAAATGAAATAATGATCAGTCACCACCATTTCCACATGCCACCTGGACGGCTTTCTAATACCTGATGCTGCTTTACGGTTTTTTTTATTCTTTTATTATTTTTTAAAATAATTTATTATCTTACAGTTCTGTAAATCAGACGTGTCATTGGGCTAAATCTGGGTATCACCAGGGGCTGTGTTCCTTTCTGGAGGCTCTAGGGGACAGTCTATTTCCTTGTCTTTTCCAGCTTTTTTCTTTTTCTTTTTCTTTTTTTTTTGGCTGTGCAGTGCAGCATGTGGGATCCTAGTTCCCTGACCAGGGGGCAAACCTGTGCCACCTGCAGTGGAAACCTAGAGTCACAACCACTGGACCGCCAGGGAAGTCCCCATTTTTTTATTTTTAATGGAAAGGTTAGGTGATGTAGATTAGAAGTCACCCATCGGCCAACTTCTGTCTGTCACATCTTGGTGAACAGTAACCTGTTCTGATATGGATTAGTAATATTCTAAGTAGATTAAAACAGACACAATTAAGAAAACGTTGGCCAAATCTCTTTCTTTTCTAACTAATTCCAAAGTGGATATGCAGATTCATTTAGTTTATGTCACGAATGTCACTAGATGCTGGAGTTACAATTATGAGCAAAAACTCACAACATCCCTAGTGGTTATGACTCAGCAGGGGAGACAAATGTTAAGTTTAAAATTACACAAAAGTGGAATTATTCTGAAGGATAGGATCATGGTCAATGCTATTATGAAAGTCTATAATAAAAGAATCTGACCTAGTCTGAAAGATCAGAGAAAGCTTCCCTGAGCCAACATCTGTAGGGAGAGAATGAGTTAAACTGGTGAAAGGAACAGCATGTTCAAAACTATGGTGTAAGAGATTGCAGTAAGTCCACATCTATGGCTGGGCTGGAGAGTATAAAGGAGACGCAAGATATAGGTGGGAGAAATGAGGGGTTTCCAGAAGGTGCCTGGCTATTTGGCTATCTTAGGTGTTTAATCTTTAAGTAAAATGGAAAGCTACTGATGGGCTTTAAGAAGAGAGGCTCCAATGTAGAGAATGAATCGGGGAAAACAACAAGAATGGAAACCAATTATAAAAAATGTTTCTATAGCCCAGGTGAGAGACAGAAGTATCTTGAAATGAGGTGGTACTGACAGAGATGAAAAGAGGTGCCAGGACTCTAGAGATATTGACAAGGCAAAATCAATGAAGTCATATAGGAAAGAACAGATGCAACAAAAGCCTCTTTCATTATTTCTCTAAGACTTTCTAGGCATTGTACTGCTTTTTCTATTATGGCTGCCAGTTGGTCACGTCCCTGCAAGTTAAAAAGGAGCTACACTCTTGCCACTGTTTGGACACCCAGGCAGAATTTTTCATGCATCCATTAAAGAAATAGCTTTGGCACCATTTACAGTAAAGAACAGTTTTAGCTGCAGATATTCTGTAATCTACACTTCTGTAACATGGCAGAACTTATATTTTACAGACCAACCTGTGATCCTATTTAACCCTGTGGGACATAAGTTATTTTCATTGCTGTTAACTTTGCTCGCTTCCTCAGTGTGTCTGATTATCATACATAGGATGCCTACTTCCCAGGGCTTCATTCCTTTCTAAGGATTTGTTCCAGTTCATGAAATATTTTATCTGAAAACTTGTAGAAATTTCGAAAATTTTCTAACCTTCTCCTCTGGATCTGCTACTAGTTGAACAAGGTATGTATAACAGACATACAAACATGTTTAAAGATTACACAACAATTTTTCCTTCAAGTTCACAGTCAATTGTATGCAAATGGCTAGTTCTACTTGGCTAGGCTTCGATTCTTTTATTACAGACTCTCATAGTGACATTGACCATGATCCTGCCCTTCAGAGTAAATTTACCTTTGCGTAATTCTAAAATTGCTTGTCTCCCTTGCTAAGCCATAACCACTAAGAATGCTATGAGCTTTTGCCATGCTCTCTCTCAATTGGACTATCAGATTTATTTCTTAACATCCATTCACATATTCAGAAGATACATCCATTTTTAATTTTTAGAATATATCTGTGCTCCCATTTTTCTATCAAACCTCATTTCTCATTAGCAATTTCAATAAGATAGTTTGGTACCTGCAGGATCAAAACCTAGCCAAGTAGAACTAGCCATATCAGCCATCCACTGGAATTCTGGGCACATACATCAGGACAGGCAGGCACTGGTTCAAAACATGGACTTTGGTATCAGTCTGATACTCTATGACTTACTAGCTGTATGGCCTTAGGCAAGTTACTTAACCTACATTAGCCTCATTTTCCCATAAAAAAGAAGAGTATAACAAAATATGCTGTGTTCTATGTCATATGATATAGTATATAATACGTTGGGATATAATACATAAAATGCTTGGCACAGAGAAAAGTGTGGGAGCTATCATCACTATGACTGCTAGCATAATTGTTCTGTTTCCTGCTTTCCTCCAGCCATGGCCATCCACCAAAGAAGGACAGATGTTTAAGAAGTAAAGGTTGTGTCAGAGATTTCTCTCCTGGCATATGGAAAGGTGCAAACTTGAGTAAGCCATATAGCAAATTAGCAATAAATTCAAAGAATTGGGTAAGTTCATCAAGAATAGGTGGAGAGAGAAGATGTAAAATCATATCTGCATGTCTCTTGTGTAGGTTAAATGAAGGAGTAAGTTGTTGTTCCAAAGACAACAGTACATGGAGTATGGAAAATGATTACTGTAGCTTTGTCATATAGTCTGAAGTCAGGGAGCCTAATTCCTCCAGCTCCGTCTTTCTTTCACAAGATTGCTTTGGCTATTCGTGGTCTTTTGTGTTTCCATACAAATTGTGAATTTTTTTGTTCTAGTTCTGTGAAAAATGCCATTGGTAGTTTGATAGGGATTGCACTGAATCTGTAGATTGCTTTGGGTAGTAAAGTCATTTTCGCAATGTTGATTCTTCCAATCCAAGAACATGGTATATCTCTCCATCTGTTTGTATCACCTTTAATTTCTTTCATCAGTGTCTTCTAGTTTTCTGCATACAGGTCTTTTGTCTCCTTAGGTAGGTTTATTCCTAGGTATTTTATTCTTTTTGTTGCAGTGGTAAATGGGAGTGTTTCCTTAACTTCTCTTTCATATTTTTCATCATTAGTGTATAGGAATGCAAGAGATTTCTGTGCATTATAGATGTATGAATCTATGGAATAGAATTCCAAGTCAAGAAATAAACCCTTATACTTATTGTAATTAACTTTTGGCTAGAGTGCAAAGACAATTCAACGGGGAAATAATTATCTCTCCAACAAATGGTGCTGGGAAAACTGTATATCCATAAGCAAAAGGATGAAGTTGCAGCCTACTTCACACGCTATCCAAAAATTAACTTAAAATGGATCATAGATCTAAATGTGAGAGTTAAAACTATAAAACCCCTAGAAGAAAATGTGGGAGCAAATCTTCATGACTTTAGATTAGTCAATAGTTTTTAGATATGATCTCCAAATATAAAGGTCAAAAGAGAAAACTAATTGGACTTCATCAAAATTAAAAACTTGTATGCTTTTACCTTCAAGAAAATGAAAGGACAACACACAGAATGAGAGAAAATATTTACAAATCATATATCTAAAGGGACTTGTAACCAGATATATAAAGAACTATTACAACTCAATTATAAAGACAAATCATCCAATTAAAAAATGAACAAAGTATTTGCATGACATTTTCCCCAAGGAGATATGCAAATGGCCAAATGCTCAACATCTTTTGCCATTATAGAAATGCAAATCAAAACATTAAGAAATGTCAAGCTACTACTTGACACCTACAAGAACAGCAATGATAAAAAAGACAGACAATACAAGTGCTGAGAAAGAAGTGGAGTCATTGGAATCTTTGTACACTGTTCGTAGGAATGTAAAATAGTGCAGCCACTATGGGAAACGGTTGAGAATTCCTCAAAGGTTAAGCATAGAGTTACCGTACGACTTGACTCCTAGGTACCCACCCATGAGAAATGAAAACATACTGTATACAAAACTTATACGTGAATGTTCATAACAGCATTATTAATAGCAGCCAAAAAGTGTAAACAATCCAAATGTTCATTAAGTGATGAACAGATAAATAAAAGTGGTATACCCATACAATGGAATATTATTTGGCAATGAAAAGGAATGAAGTTTATGAATTACTAATACATGCTACAACATAGATGAGTCTCAAAAAGTGCTCAGTGAAAGAAACCAGTCACAAAAGACCATACTGTATGATACCATTTATATAAAATGTTCAAAATAGTCAAAACTATAAATAGAGAAAATAGATTAGTGATTCCCAGGACTGGAATGGATGCAGGAAGGTTGAGGATATGGAGGTGTGACTGGTGATAGGTACAAGGTTTCTTTTTGGGGTGTTGAAAATGTTCTAAAATTGGGTAATGGTGATGATTGCATGACTTTGTAAATATACCAAAAACCAATGAATTGTATGCTTTAAAAAGGCAAAAACTGTGATATGTAAATTATATATTCATAAAGCTGTTAAAAAAATGGTATATACCACTAATTGAAGATAAAAGATGGCAGCACAGACTTGAATCTAGTATCTCTGTTTTTTATTACCTTTTAGACTTGTGTAAGAACAAGCATATTCTGGTTTATAACTAATGCCACACATAAGAAATGCATGACAGCTATTCCCATTTTATAGATGAGGCAACAAAGCCTCGAAGAAGTGACCCATTTATAATCATACATCTAGGAAATAACAGGCCCAGACCTAAACCAGGTTTCCTAACTTCTAAGTCCACTTCAAAGTGCCCTTTTTACTGCACCAAAGACAATCCCAAGGCCACACAGCTTGGTCTTTTTTGACCAAAACTGCACATGCAATTAGCTATAGTCACAAGTTACCATCCTCAACAATAACCAATATTTTTAGACCTTAGTGTAAAGTAAGCAGGGTCTACTACTCAGGATACTATAAGGGTGTGTATTTGTCTACAAGCCAGAAAGAGACAAAGGGCCAAAGAGTATGCCAATTACCTTTTAAGGAAATTCTCTTACTAAAAGTAAAACAGAGAAAAGAAAGAATGAACCATGTTTGCATTCATTGTTCCCAGGCGTCAAATAAAGTCACTCTAATTACAGCATTTCTGGTGACATTCCTTTCAAGATTGCCATATAATGCTTAGAAATTTCAGAAGCATAAAGAACACTTATTTGTCTAATAAGGCCAATAAAATAAAATAAAGTCAGGCAGATTAGAAATAAAACTAGGTACTTCTATGATGACTGTGGAATATATGTGTCAGTAAATGAATTTCTGATACATGTGGTTAGCATTTTTAGGAATGTAAAGATAATCATAGGAAAAGATGGTAAAAATGCACACTTAGCTAAACTCAACTTTAGGTATGAGAAATCATAACTACCGTATAAAATCCACAGTAGAAATGAAACAGGATTACATCACTGATGATTGCTAATATTAATGGACCAGAGGGGACTATGTTCCCTGAAGCTAAACATGTCAGAGGGGAAAGACATACAATTCAGCTTGAAAAAGCAAAATCCACTAACCATGAAATAGGGAAACAAAAAATCAAACTTTCCATATACCATATCCTACCGGAAGAATATCTATTAGAGAAAAAGACCTCTACTAAACAAAATGTTTTCAATGCAAAACAAATATAAAAATAAATGATTTAAAGTCAAGAAAAATTCCAGAAAATTTATATGGTTGATATTATTTGGGCCATATAGATCCATCAAAGTACCAATATACTTCTTTGAGTGTATTGATCTCAAAAGAATGCATGTTGATTGGAGTGTACTTAAACACATTTTTATTTAAAAATTATCATAGACGCTACCACAGATTTCATGTGAAGCATTCCAAGTTTATGTTTCCATCGTGAAATTACTCCAAACAACATCTAATCTGGAAAAGAAGTCCTAGCCTCTCTAATAGGAAGCATAAGACAAATCAGAGATTTGACCCTCTCAGCCTACTTAAATTTGCTAAGATTTGTAATGGCTTCCAGAACAATCTTTTAAAAATATTACACACCCAAAAGTAAAAGATGACCTGCATCCATTAAAGAGTTATTCACATGGCAGAAATCCCAGATGGAAAAGATCAATGTCATTGTCAACAATCAGAGTAATTAACTATTTCTCCAGTGGTCCAGGGTGATGCAGAAAAGAGGTGGCATAGCATATATACACACAGAATTAAACCAGCAAACAGAGGTCTTCTACTGCTTTAATGGGATTAAAGAAATAAATTCCCTGAAAAATGCCATTGGTAATTTGATAGGGATTGCACAGAATCTGTAGATTGCCTTGGAGAGTATAGCAATCTACAGATTCAATGCAATCCCTATCAAATTACCAATGGCATTTTTCACAGAACTAGAACAAAAAAATCTTAAAGTTTGTATGGAGACACAAAAGACCCTGAATAGCCAAAGCAATCTTGAGAAAGAAAAACAGAGCTGGAGGGATCAGGCTCCCTGACTTCAGACTATATTACAAAGCTGCAGTCATCAAAACAGTATGGTACTGACACAAAAACAGAAATATAGATTAAAGGAACAAGATAGAAAGCCCAGAATAAACCCACACACCTGTGGACACTTGATCTATGACAAAGGAGGCAAGACAATACAATGGAGGAAAGACAGTCTCTTCAATAAATGGTGCTGGGGAAACTGGACAGTTACATGTAAAAAAATGAAATTACAACATTCTTTAACACCATACACAAAAATAATCTAAAATGGATTAAAGACCTAGATGCAAGACTGGATACTATAAAACTCTTAGAGGGAAACATAGGCAGAATACTCTTTGACACAAATTGCAGCAATGTCTTTTGTGAGCCGTCTCCTAGAGTAAAGGAAAGAAAAACAAAAGTAAACAAATGGGACCTAATTAAACTCAAAAGCTTTTGCACAGCAAAGGAAACCACAGACAAAACAAAAAGACAACCCGCAGAATGGGAGAAAGTATTTGCACACAATGCGACCAACAAGGTATTAGTCTCCAAAATTTACAAACAGCTCATGCGGCTCAATATCAAAAAAACCAAACAAACAACCAATCAAAAAATGGCCAGAAGACCTAAATAGACAGTTCTCCAAAGACATACAGATGGCCAAGAGGAACATGAAAAGATGCTTAACATCATTAATCATCAGGGAAATGTAAATCAAAACTACAATGAGGTATCACCTCACACCAGTCAGAATGGCCATCATCAAAAAATCTACAAATAATAAATGCTGGAGAGGGTGTGGAGAAAAGGGAACCCTCCTACACTGCTGGTGGAAGTGTAAATTGGTATAGCCACTATGGGGAACAGTATGGAGGTTCCTTAAAACACTAAAAATAGAGCTATCATATAATCCAGCAATCCCACTACTGGGCACATATCTGGAGAAAAACATGGTTTGAAAGGATACATGCACCCCAATGTTCACTGCTGCACTGTTTACAGTAGGCAAGACATGGAAGCAACCTAAATGCCCACTGACAGATGAATGGATAAAGAAGATGTAGTACATATATACAATGGAATATTACTCAGCCATTAAAAAGAATGAAATAATGCCATTTGCAGCTACATGGATGGACCTGGAGATTATCATATTAAGTGAAGACAGAGAACGACAAGTATCATATGATATCGCTTATATGCGGAATCTAAAAAAAAAATACAAATGAACTTATTTACAAAACAGAAACAGACTTAGAGAACAAACTTATGGTTACTAGGGGGAAGGGGGGAAGGGATAAATTAGGAGATTGGGATTGACATATACACACTACTATATGTAAAATACATAACTAACAAGGACCTACTGCATAGCACAGGGAACTCTACTCAGTACTCTATAATAACCTAAATGGGAAAAGGATTTGAAAAAGAATAGATACATGTACATGTATAAGTGAATCTCTTTGCTGTACACCTGAAACTAACACAGCATTGTTAATCAACTATGCTCCAATATAAAATAAAAATTTTTAAAAAAGAAAAATTCCAAGATGACTGACACATAAACTTTAAAAAAGTTGCTCAACTACTACAAACAATAAAGCATATGTGTGGGAAGCCTCTCTAAGATGATCTCCAGTGATCCCTGCCTGCTGGTATTCAGGCTATTGTGTAATCACTTCCTCTTGGGTATTAGCTAGACCCAGCAACATGCCACTGATGGGCAGATATGGCAAAAATAATGGGACGTCAACTCCAAGACGGGGTTACAAAAGATTATGATTTCTGCCTTGCACCCTACCGGGCTCTTCTAGCTTGCTCACTTTCATGAAGCCAACTTTCATGTTGTGAGTTGCCCTATGGAGAGGCCCACATGACAAAGAACTAAGAGCAGCCTCCAGCCAATGCCAGCAAGGAATTGAAGCCCTTAGTCCAACAACCCACAAGGAACTGAACCCCACCAACAATCATGGCAGTAACTTGGAGGTAGCTCCTCCCCAGTCAAGCCTTGAGATGACTGCAGCCTCTGACAGCACCTTGATGGCAGCTGCATGAGAAACCCTGAGCCAGATAACCCAGTTAAACTGCATCCACATTGTTGACACACAGAAACTGTGAGACAATAAATGTTGTGGTTTTAAGCCAACAAATTTTTGAGATAATTTGTTACACAGCAAAAAATAACATACAATATTCAACAAAAATACCACCTTAATGACTTCATCTTTGAATAAATATAGTACTGATTTTAGAATGGAAAGATCCTTGTTTCCATCCCATTCTTATTACACAATTCCAGAACTTCGGTATCTCTCACGTGGACTTGTCTCCTTGCTTCAAGTTTTGTCCCTCTGAATCCAAGTGTTATGGGTTTATGTCCCTCAAATATTCCTATGTTGATGTCCTCATCCTCAGAATGTGACCTTATTTGGAAGTAAGTTCATTGCGGATATAATCATTTAAGATGATGTCATACCGGAATAAGTGGGCCCCTAATCAAATGTGACTGGTGCTCCTATATAAAGGGGAAATTTGGGCACAGACACGTACACAGAGAGTATGACATCTGAGACCAGAGTTAAGCTGCCACATGCCAAGGAACTACGAGAAGCTAATAAAAAGGCTTAAAACAGATCCTTCCCTAGCACCTTCAGAGGGTACCAACACCTTGAACGCAGACTTCTAGCCTCCAGAACTGTGAGATACTGTTGCTTAAGATATTCAGTTTGTAGTATTTTGTAACAGCAACCCTAGCAAAAGAATACATCATCTTCTACACAGCTTGCCAAAAGATATTTATTAGAAATACAAATCTTACCATGTCATTGCATCTATTCATTCATTTATTCAATAAATATTTACTCAGTACCTCCTACATGCCAGGCTCTAACTTAGTTACTAGACATTCAGTAGTAAACAAGAAATACAGCTGCAACATACACTAGCACACAGGGTGTCCTGGTTTTTGAGAAAGGTGAGGCATCTCCAGGTAGAATATTGAAAAATGGTACTCTCTCCTAAGGAATGAATTAACTTAAATATGCTCCTCTTAGAGGAACAATTAGACAAAAGTACAACACAGGGCAGACATTGGTTTTATCTGGGCAGAAAAATTATACTTGGTAAGGGTGTGCCTACTGGATTTTGGCCTGCATTTCCACCCTCTTGGCTGGATGCTTTTGTGAGGAGACAACTTGTACAGTCATTAAAGTCAGACCTCAGTAAAGAACTCTACTTCTCAACCCTCACAGATCTTTCAAATCTTAGTTTCCTTCATGGCTCTCCATCCATTCTTTGTTGGGGATATACAAGAACCCAGAACTTCATGCTCAAACGTCCCAGACGGGTTTGCTGGAGCCAGCTCCTACAATATTGATAGGTCTCAAAGTCCACTGAATGACCCATAATAGAGAGAAGAATGATAGAATCTTCTAGAGGTATCCAGAAACAGACCACCTCAAGCATGAAATTTCTGTGCTGCATGGCATTTTCTTTGAAAAATATATGCAAATTTTGCATACTACTCTGTGATATATACCTTCTTATTTTAATAGAAAAATAATGGGTTTTCCTCTCCAACATCTGAGTCAAATTGATGTTATATCAAGATGTGTTACGCTAATTCTATCACTTCAACTGAGGAACACTTGACACTATTTGAGAACCACAGAAAGCAGACTAGAAGGCATCCTGTGATCTGGCCTCAACTGTCTTTCAATGTGAGGCACCAGGGCTTCTACACTGGCCCCAGGCTTTGGGGGACCTTGCTCTTCCTCTTCTCCAGCTGAGTCTCTCCCCAAGGGATGAAGAAGCCTTGGAGCCCAGGGGGTGTGACAAGGTGGAGCCCACACATTGCCTCACCCCATAGACAACAGACAATGCTCCAGATACCCAAGGATCCAGAATTCCATGTCCAAACAGCACAGACAGTGGTGTTCTGGAACTGGCTCCTAATGGTTCACAAAGGTCCATTGTTAAATTTGCAGAAATTTTGCAAGCTGGATGTTAAAAATGGCCATTATTTAAAATAAATTACATAAACTTAAAAAGTTATATTGAAAACAAAGTAAATACTCATTATTTATTATTTAATAAACATTAAAAACTCCTCACTTTCTAATTATTTTGCTATTATTTATGAACTTGAAGTTATTTATGTTATACCTGTATGACAGTAATACATACATAGAAATACATACATAGAAGTACAATGGTAGGCTATTGTGCTTCTCTTAATCTGCATTCAGTGACATGTTGTTAGCCTGAAATTGGCCATGGTAACAGTATTTACACCACAAAAATCAGCAAATGCTATACATCAGGACTTGACTTATTGTCTTCTCAATTCTTCAGGCATAAGAAACTGCTGAAAAAAATGTTAATAACGTAGATTAAACTTAGAAATGTGTTGTGTCTCTAGCTACACATAGGCATAAAAAATTACAGAAACATCTGTCTAGCATTCAAGAACTATTATAATTTAGCAAAGAAGTCACCCATGTCATTAAGGAGAGAGTGAAGTTCCACTTCATTGTTTCAGTTTCATCTTACTCATTAATGTAAATAAAAATATCAACCACCATGCATGTAGGGACTATACTCAGAAAGGTAGCTGTTACACATTTACATACCACTAGGCCCAGAAGCCATTTCCAAGGCCAACACTGGACTTTTCTTTGATCCTTCCTCCCAAGAGTGGACCATGCTACCTGGGGGGTGCACCTGTAGGGACAGACGTGCAGCCAGGGGTGTTTACTTGTAGGAAAAGTGCCCCTCATGATGCTTGACCAAGCCAGGAGTGGGAGGACAAAAGGACTGCAGCTGGTCAGACCTCCACATGGGGACTTGGGCATAGCTTCTAATTCTACTCCAACCTAGTTCTGCGTGGATTAGAGGCAGTCCAGACACCATACCACTCTCTTTGATTGGCTTGCCTTTTGGACGCCAACAGCATCAGACTGCCTGCAATTCTCCACACCCCCAAACCATGTTGTCTTCACCAACAAGCCCTTGCTCATGTTACTCACCTGCATAGGAGGCCCCTTTATTTCCATCATCCTATCACCAGAACCTAACCCAAGGGCCTAAAACACAGTAGGACTTGAAAATTTGATTGGAATTAATGAATAAATGAATTTTATGGGCACCAGTGCATGGTCCACTACTTATTAGTTATGTGGCATTAGTTAAGCTCTTCAGGCTTTAGTTTTCTCAGTAGTGAGGATAAATAAATCTCACCTTGTCGTAAAGATTAAATAAGATATTACATGTGATAAATATAGCAATAACATTTATTAAGCACTTACTTGCTAGGCCCTGGGCTTGTTGCTTCACATACACTATCTCATTTTAACTCTAGGAGATAGGCACTATTATTATGCCCATTTTACAAAGGCAGAAACTGAGGCTTAAGAAGTTTATGTTCACATAATAGGACTCAAATAATAGCTCTTTACGCCTAAAAAAGCAACAATATATTTGGGTCAGTGTTTAACTTACAATAAATTCCAATAAAAAGATTATTAAAATATTAATAAAGAAGTAGCCCATATAATCTGCCCATATATTTAGTAAATCTTGTACTGAAAAGCTAATATTAATGAGTCCAATGAAAACAAATTGTAAGAAAAGCAATTAATATAGTCAAAGGAGATTAATACGATCCTATTATAAAGCTGGTTTAGAGAGACAAGAATAACAATCACAAGGGAAATTTTCAGTGAAAACAACACAATATAAATGATTTATTACAAGTTATAACTAGCTAGTGGTACTCCAACCACTGGAGAACCACTGGCTGGAGGAGAGAAGGGCTCTCTTCTTTTAGAATCAATGAGCAAGAAGATACTTTAGGAAGTTTAACCCTTTCTTTAGATCCTTTAAGTTTCCCT
>NW_006774067.1:4480958-4516053 GCF_000442215.2 Lipotes vexillifer
TTCCCTACATCATATCCTTAATTGTATTAGTCATTATACTATTGTATATTATACTATTTTCTTTTTGCTTCAAAAAAACTTACAAGAAAGTGTTTAGTTAAAAAGAGTACCAATCAGCAGACATGAATGACCTTCAACACTGACAACATAAACTCTTGGCACCATAAGCAGGAGGGTACATAAAATTAAATTTAAAGTAACAATATTGACAATTATACCTGGCCTAAGATAAGAAAACTTGGACTACTGTTGATCACAGTCAGAATAATGGAAATCTTAATATTTAAATTTTCAAATCAATCATTACATGGAGAAGTGACTTTCATTGATTTCTTCTTTGAGTTACTACTGTTGATATCCCTGATACATGTTATTTAAATAGCATAGTGATTAAGAGCATAGACTCTAGAGCCTGACTGCTTGGATTAGAATCCTGATTCTGACAGTTATTAACTATGTTATATAACCTCCTTGCTCCTCAGTTTGCTCATCTACAAAATGGAGACAGTAATAAAACCCACTTCATGGGATGTTAGTATTATATGTAAAGCACTTGCAATAGTGCCTGGCACATAATAAATGCTATATAGTGGCGATGATTACTAGCATTTTCATTGAAATTAAATAATATCTTGCTATAGACTGTATATTTGTGTTCCCCTTAAAATTCATATGTTGAAATCCCAACCCCTGACATGATGATATTTGGAGTTGGAGCCTTTGGCGGGTAATTAGTTTAGATGAGGTCATGAGGGTGGAACCCCCAAGATGGGATTAGTGCCTTTATAAGATAAGACTAGAGAGCTAGCTCTCTCTCTCTCTCTCTCTCTCTCTCTCTCTCTCTCTCTGTCTGTCTGTCTGTCTCTCTCTCCCTACCATGTGAGGATAGAGGAAGAAGGCGCTCACCAGACACCAAATCTGCCAGTACCTCCATTTTGAACATCCAGGCCTTCAGAACTGTGAGAAATAAATGTTTGTTGTTTAAGCCACCCAGTCTATGGTATTCTATCATAGCAGCCCAGAATGACTAAGACACATCTCAAAGCCTAGTTGCTACATAGCTGAGTTCAAAAAATGAAAAAAAAAAAAAAAAACTCTATCTGCGAATCACATCTATGGAACTATGTTACATGCCACCATAATGAAGAAAGAAAATCAATGAATGTGTTCTACTTCCTATATGTCCAACTCCATCTTCTTCTAATATTAAGAAATACAATAGAACTAACTCTTCCTCAGAGTATTAGCTAAATCTACTTATATATAAATTATGCTTCAGTGGTATTATCTTTATTCATTAATTGCCTACTTCACTAGTTACTGAAAATTTAAAAGATTGCTTCTTCCAATTCCACATCTCATCACTTATACGAACCGTATTCTCTTCATTTTTGCTTTCTTTAGAAGCTAGAGTGCACTCAAAGATATTATTTTGGGAGAAATAAACTTTTTCAGTAGATACAGGGAACTTTCTCCTCTTGAAAACCTATTCTGTCCTCTGCGAGTTGAAAACACTGAAAATTAGCTTGGCATACACATCTAAAAAGAAATGATTAGTTGAGAACTAAAACAAGTCTTTAGCTCTGGTAGATTAAACTTGTTTCACTTATACCATACTTCTCAAGTATTTTCCAATCTAAGTAAAAGGTTATATCCCCAGTTTTCTTTAAATTATTATATAATGATGCAAATAAGTGAATAGAATCAAAATATAACAGTGAAACACGCTAAAAATTTAGGAAGACAAATACCAAATATTGGCAATTCTTTCTCTAAATGAGCTCCAATTTTACTTCAAATAGCTCTAGATCCACAGAAATTTGGGAGTTTTTAAGGTCTTTTCTTATTGAAATCTTGAACACTGATTTTGAATTGTTTCAATCCTTTCTAATACTTATCTATTTCCTGTTGTTTTGTAGCTTACCACTTCCACAGACTAGTTCTTCCAAAACATTTTTCAAATATTTTCTCCTTCTGAACATATACCCATAACTTACCAGCTCAGGATTTTCAAGAAGTACAATATTTTGTTTGTTTCTAGGAGATTCTTTTAGAACTGCCTCTGTAGACTTCAGATTCATCTTTTACTAATGGATGTTATTTGTCCATAGTTTTTAAATCCCGTTGACTCTACCTTCCAGATAGCTTTTTAATACTGCCTCTTGGTTCCATCCTTATTGGTATCTCTAAATCCAGCCCCTCACCACTTCTCATCTAGATCAACGCACCAATTTTAGAACGCTCTCTGATTCCAATCTTAAATTCTTCCTATTCAGCTAATTCTGAAGGTTTTAAAACACTTTTCCAAGACGAAAAGATTTAATATGATCATTTTCTCCAATGTCAGGCCAATTTCTTTTTTACCCGATGCCATAGTTTACCTCAGTGTTCACTCTTGGTGTTGTATATACTATGGATTTTGACAAATGTATAATGACATATATCCATCATTATAATACCATACAGAACATTTCTACTTCCTTAAAAATCCTCTGTGCTCTACCTGTTCACTTCTCCTCACTGCCCGCTGCCAGTCCCTAGCAACCACTGATCTTTTTATTGTCTCCATGTCTTTTTTTTTTTTCCAGAATATCATATAGTTGGAATCATACAGCATGTAGCCTTTTCAGACTGGTTTCTTTCTCTTAGTAATATGCATTTAAGTTTCCTCCATGTCTTTTCATGGCTAGATAGCTCATTTCTTTTTAGTGCCGAATAATATCCCATTGTCTGGAGATACTACAATTTATTTATCTATTCACCTACTGAAGGACATCTTAGTTGCTTCCAAGTTTTGGCCATTATGAATGAGCGTAAGGCTAACTTTAAAAGAGAAAAAGTTTAAAGGCTTTTCCCTCTTTAAAGAACTCAAACTATGTTGATTGTTCAATCCTGGCATTCTCAGAGAAAAAAATTGTGCATTACTATTCTCCTTCTGTTAGTATCTCTTTCTAAAGAGACGCTGTAGGTTCACAAAATTCATTTAGAATACATCTTCCTCATAGGACATGAGTTATATCACCATAAGCAGCAGCAGCTGCATCTTCATCATCATCTGCTACTTAATATATTTATAGCACATCATTGTTTGCCAAGGGCTTTACATACATCAACCACTCAGTCCTCCTTAGAGACTTGTGAAGCAGAAGAAATTTATCCTCAGTATAAACAGGTGACTTGGGCAAAGTCATATAACTAGTACATGGTATACCCAAAGCTAGAACCTACACTCTCCAACTCCCTTGACCCACTACTTCTACTGTCACCTTCACACACTGATACTCAAGTATTTTCTTTCCTCTGCTTTCAATAATTCCAAATTCTGAAGTTCAGTGTAGCTATTAAGCATCTATTTCTTCATTGTCCTTGAATTATTTGAAATTTACCAGGTAAGAGCCACAAGTAGGAAATACCCGATTGAAGAAGTCACAATCTATCTACAAAATCAATCGGGATTTTTTGCATAACTGCCAAAAGGAAAAGCAATCTTCACCACCATCCCTCATTAGAAAACAATAGGATTTTTGCCTGAGGCAAGATAGTAGAACACAGCCCCAAACTGGCAACAAAAAACTTCCGAGGAAAGAGCCGGCATCAATCGCATAAATAAGTATAGCGAAGAATAAGAAAATGCATTCCTTTCCAACACTCTGTGTGAAAACAGAAGTAGGCACAGTGACACTTATTCAAAAAGTCATCTGAAACATATTTTTAAGTTCCAATTAGCAGAAAATTCCTGCAAGTCCGAAATTTCTACAATTTTTTCTGGGATCTGTTTGAGGATTTATTTGCTTTCGTTGATATGTTTTCACAGATCTCAAGTTCCTCCCTAAAAGAGAGTTAGTATCTTTTGTTAGTATCATGCTTAGCCATAGCCAAGTGTATGCAGCAGGAAAACGGCGTATTTATCCACCTTACTACATTTAAACGTTTGCACTGGGCTGACAATAAAAGAATAATAATAATTTCAATGTAACTTTCAGTTATGCATATTAGGAACATCATGTAAAACCAGGCAGGCAGCAGTGAACCTAAACCAGCCAAAGACCATAATAAGCAGGAACTCTTCTAAGTCCAGCTGTTTAGGAATAATGCACATAAATCACAGAGCAAGCAAAGGGGAATAGAATGCATTTCAGGCTTGGCTTGGAGGAAAAGACATACGAGACACACTCAGGAAAACAAAATTTATACAGTCTAGAGAATGAGCTTCAAGGAGGGAACCTGATCATAATCTATAAATACCACCAAGGTAACACCATAAATAATTAAGAAGAACTATTCGTTTTCTCTGAAGGAGGTCTGAAAATGAAGTTTTAGATTTACGTCTCCCTTCCTTTCTTCGTGGCATCAAAACATGTTTGTACTGAGAGTCCTTTGCTCTTGCCTGGGATGTACTGGGACAGAGCACCAGACAGGTGGGTGCCTGTAGCTAGTCTGCCCTGCCTGAGAAGCGCGACTAACTCTTTCTCTCTCCAGCCAGGCAGCTCAGACCTGCCAAAAAAAAGCAACTGCAGAAGCAGAAGGATAGGACCTCCCTCAGCACATGCCTCTGCCACTCCAAAGTGAGAGCATCCACACTCTTCTAAAACTCAGAGAACTGGGCTACGTGTATTTCAAATATTTATTGTTTCATCTGTTTGCTCAAATGCATGTTTACCATGTGCTAGGACAGTACTTCTCAACCCCACGTGCATACAAATCACTCAGGGGTTTCCTTAAATGCAGATTCTCATTTAGTAGGTCCAGGATGAGATTCTGCATTTCTAACATGCTTACAGGTAATGCTGATGCTGGCCCACGAACCACACTTCGAGTAGCAAGGGGTTAAGATCTCAGAGTCCCTTGGTGTAGACAGACGCAGAAATAACTAACATACAATATGATAACGTGCTATAGGCACCTAACCCAGCCTGAGAGACACAGAAAAAACAAGCTTCCTGAAGAGGGCAGTCCTTGAGCTGCGTCTAGAAGATATTAGCGAGATTAAATACCAGGAAAGAGCACCCAGGAAATTCTCATGATCTTCATTCATAGACAATTAACACAGATAGTTTGAGGATCAGGAGAGATTCTATTAGCTGCTGATTCTCTTGGGTTGGCCTATAAGATTTTACAGTGTTCTAACCTAAGACAGTGTGGAGTACAAATAGCATAGGCTTTTGAGTCAAACAGCCTCTCTGAATTTCAGTTTCCCAATGTAAAAGAAGTATAATAAAACCTGCCTCCAGGGTTTTAGAGGAGATAACAAATATAAGTTCTTAACAAATGTTAAAACTCTTTTCACCTTTTACTGACACCTAAAATAAACTGCATTTCCAGAGTCACTATAAATGCGTTTTCCCCACATTCTACGTAACTGTTTCCATTCCTGACTACTCTAAATGTGCTTATGTCTAAGGAAAATCACATTGAATTTACAAATTTCCCTCCTTTTTTTAATGTGTTAAGTGTATTATCCCACTTGCTCACTCAGCATTTTAAAAATAATTTCTCATGAATCTATTCTTTAACAGAAATAAAGATATGGCAATCGTACACCCTGGGTTTTTCAAGGCAGCTCTGATTTCAAATATTCTGTCCACTCATCAAACAACTGTCTCCAATTTTTGGCTTCAAAATATGGTCACCAGAGATATAAAACAGAATATTCTGAATGTATTAAACTTTTTTAATTCAATAAGCTCAATTTGATAAATGTCTATTTTTACATGCCTACACGTGAGACTCTTTGGGGCAAGCCTACATGGTTATGACACTGTCCCTGCCCTACAGTTGTTCACACTCTAGTGGGTGATTGTGTATGTGCAAGGCGGTGGCTAGCAGGAGGTGGGAGAAGGTCTATATGATATATACACACCCAAGTATATGCACCCAAGGCTGGTGTTTACTGCCAAGTCACTTGTTTGTTTTAATATCTATCTTCTTTACCTCTCTGGCCCATAAAAGAAAAGACTGAAATGACAGATGCTTAAATGCCAAAGTAATTTCTAATATCATATATGTGTGCCCCGTGGTTCCTTTGAACTTAATGTCTGCAGCTCAAAGGCTAAGCCTTCCTAAAATGGCAACAAAATGGCATGTAAGGTCTATACAGTACTAATAGGGTCTACTCCCTGAAATCTCTTGACAAAACATGGAATTTGCCCCCAAGAGAACATAAAGAAAATGCTCTGTGACTGGCAAGCTCCTAAGGAATGTGATCACAATAAACTAGAATTCAGGTGGGAGTGGATTTGGAAAATACACTGTTCTTGTCCCTGTTCTATCTTGAAGAATACGATCGAACCTTATAGCTACTATTTAAATCATTTTTACGGAAGAAATTTTCTGGCAAGAAAGGAAAAATCTACAAATGAGCAAAGTATCGACTATGGCAATTATGATGATGAATGATTTGCTAAACAATATATTTATGTAATATATTGTTCAGCAAATCATTCATCATCATAATTGCCATAGTCGATACTTTGCTCATATAGAGACTTTTGCTCTCTGTGAGCACTGTAATGTCATTATTTTACACCATGCCCCTTGAAATACAATTCTAGCAGCAGAAGCCACTGCTGCTTTTCTCTTTACACTTTAAAAGAATTAAAAGAAGAGAGAGTAATTAGGAAAGCCATTCAGAGGACTCTCAATAAACCTAAAATTATACCCATTCCACTAACTATAGAAAATCAAAGGTTGATTTTTAACCCCCAAATAGCTGGACCATAAAACATCACTTCTTTCCATGCACTGTCACTTAAATTTGAATTTTACAGTGTAATGCTTTTTTTAAAAAAAAAAAAACTATGTTTCTTGAGCAACAAAATTTCCAATAGGAAGTCTATCCACCCCAGGAAAAAAGTACGCAGATGACCAACATCCAAAGTAACACTTCATCTCAATTCCAAACCCAAATCACTAACTCAGTCTGGTGTGTTGATATTTTTGTCCCCATTTCCATCTTCAGAAGTGTATTTCCATCTTCAGGCTACATAGGCAAGAGGCTCAAACAAGATTTACTAATGGCACAGGCATGCATTACTGACCTAATACACACCTAATCATCAAGGTTTGTGAACTTCCACCTACTGGGTCCCTTCAGCCCATGTTCATCCATTTTTAATGCATAGAAAAAGAACTCTTCAGTAGTGCAGAGCTATTATTTTAATCCCACTGCTGTCACAAATTCTTCACAATATCTCCCAAACCACCTTCTTTTCTAAAACTAGACCTCAATTATCTTCACCTGGATTATCACTCTCTCCAATTTCAAATTCCTAATTTTTAACATTTCTGTATTCAGGCAACCTTCAAATCTGCTAAAAGCAACTTCCTTTACAGTTTTTATCCTGGCTTTAGATCTCATAGT
Source organism: Lipotes vexillifer (assembly GCF_000442215.2). NCBI lineage: Eukaryota > Metazoa > Chordata > Mammalia > Artiodactyla > Lipotidae > Lipotes > Lipotes vexillifer. Next base: position 4,488,319 of record NW_006774067.1, read on the forward strand.
AAGACATGAATACATATTGGTAAACACTCAGAAACAACCTATATTTTCTGATTTAATTTTTATTAGTTTCTCCACCATTTGAACAATCCATCAGTCCTCACTGAGCATCATCATAGTGCTTGGCCCTGAGTCAGGAGTTGAAGAAGAGATAAACAGGTAATGAGCATCCTCCCCATTACTAGAGACATTTAATCAAGCACCTAACAACCCTTAGTCAGGGATTTAATTTCCTTTGCCTTTTCATATGTTCTTATTTACTTTGATCATTCCAGGAAATGTATTCATCTTCTCCTAAATCAGACTACCCTTCACAGACAGTAATTTCAGTGAATGAGAACAGGGCAAAGTGTTAAAAGCTGAACTGTCTAGTGCTTTTCAAACGTTAACGTCCACATAAATTGCCTGGGAGTCTGGTTTAAATGTAGATTCTGACTCAGTACGTCTAGGCTGGGCCTGAGACTATGCATATCTAACAAGTTCCCAGACGATGCCTGACGCTGATGCTGCTGGAGCATTGAGTAGCAAGGGTCTACATTGGAAGGTCTCTGAGTGCAGTGTCTTGTCTGTCTTTCAGCCTCACTGTAGACCAGTGCCTAGCCTGCTACCTAGCATGTGGTAAATGCTCAGCAGCTATCGTTGCAATAAATAATTAGTTGTGGAAGAGACATAATTAAAGAAGAAGAAAAGAATATAGGAAAGGAGTTCATCTCAACTCAATTTTTCTCTTGTATACAGTTCGTCAAATCATTTTTAAACCCAACTTCACACCCTGGCCATCAAACTGATCCATATTTGACTCATCGTCCCTGTTCCTCTGCTTCTTCCTGCACACCTTCCCCTCAGACTGGGCCATTTTCCCCACTGCAGATACATAAATACATGCTCATCTTATAGAGTTCCCCATAACCTGTTCCTCTTTATGGTAGCGTGAACCTAGGGCCACCAACCTCTTCAGCTCAAGGTCCACCAACCTCTTCAGCTCAAGGCCCACCTCTTCCGTGAAGTTCTGCCCAGCTTCCTCAGCCACCTTTCCAGCAAGTCTGCACCCCACAGTTCATTTTGGACATTGGAAGTAAAGCAAAATGACACATGAGCACCTCCACAGCAGAGATAATGAGTCATTCTGAGGACAAAGTGATGAAATGTCCTTATATCAGAGTAGAATTCACTGAGAGAGCTGTCTTATATTTGCACGGTCCCTACTAAGTAAATAAAGAATATTAATCGTCTTTAGAGGCTTTCTCCTTTCTTTACCTGGGACACAGGAACAAGTGAAAAATCTGAGTCAAGCTATATGTAAAGACAAGACATCCGGACGTGCCGTGGTATGATGGTCAGAGCATGGGTTCTGGAAAACAAAACCCGGGTGTAAATCCTGGCTCCATCACTGTTATATCACTGTTATATCTATGGCTTTGGCCAAGTCTTCTGGCTTGTGGGAGCCCAAAGCTCCACATTTAAAGGGGAGAAATGATACCCAATAATATGTTTGTAAAGATGAAATGAGATAACAGATGTGAACTGTTTAGCCAAGTGCTTGGCACACAGGAGGTGCCCAAGGTTTGCTACTGTGGCCATTTCCACAGAGGGTTTTATATGGGCTCTCATTCTCAAAACGTGGTTCACAGAGGCAGCAGCAAAATCATCCAGGAACTTGTTAGAAATGCAAATTCTCAGGCCCCACCCCTGACTTCCTGAACTAGAAACTCTGGGAGTGGTGCCCAGGAATCTGTGTTTTAACAAGCTCTCCTGATGAATCAGATGCTCACTAAGTTTGAGAAGCACTATTCTAAAGATTAAAGGAACTGTAGGTGTAAACCACCTAAGCTTAGTGTTAGGCACAAGAGGAGATACTAAATGTCTCCTATCATTATTAACATTATTTTTGCTCGAAAAGTGCTTTTATTCTACTTCCTAACACTAACATGTCTTGAGCCAGTGTGTTGAACTACCTAATCGTTTCAGTCCTTTCGTAACAGCTCTGCCTAATTGCCAACCGTTGAGATTGCCCCAAACTGCTGCTCACAAACGATTTAATTGCTTATCCAATTGTCTACCTAGAAACCCCCGTGGGTCTAATTACCAGCGGCTGACCCCTGGCTGCAGGAACAGGACGGTGAGCTCTCCCATCACCTGAGAGAACAACACTGGCGGCTGAGCGCTGAGCTGCGCCCTCCAGTTCTGAGCTACTCCCAGGACCAACTACATGCAGGATTCTGAACTGCTTTGCCTCTTTTAAGCTTTGATGTTGGTTTCCTATTTTTCTTTGCTTTTATTTTTTGAGAACTGGGGGGCAGGGGTGGGGGGAGAGCTGCTTTTGTTTCCTTAACTGCAGAACAGTCAAACTTTTCCATAAAAACTGTGTATTGCTCAAGGCCAGACAGTTAAGCAGCTGGGGCATATTGGGCACTGCCTGTTACCGATTTTATTTCCTTTTCACTGCACTTGCAAGCAAGTCATTTATCTTTAAGTTAGCGAGCAAGGAATGGGAAAGAAAAGAAATATGTTTTATTTAAAGCAGTGTTTGGGGCTAGTCTTGATGAGGGAAATGGGCACTGCCTACTCTGAGTTCATTTTTATTACACTGCACTGACAGCTAAACCATTTTTCTTTGTTGGAATCCCACTTTCATCACTCTGCTTCCCTTATGTTTCTCTTGCTTCCCCCACTCCCACCCCTCCTGTGGTACAAGTGTTCTTGAATTTTGAAGATGAAAAACTGGTAGAATCCAAGACAAATGATTCCTTGGGGTAACAAGCCCCAAGATAACCTGTTTCCTCTCTGAGGGAGCTAGCATGGGATAAGTAAGCCATCATTTCATGGTGTATAAACCAGAGAAGAGCCTTTTTTGTCCATCCAAATAGGCTAAACAATAATCAAAGAAAATATTCTACTCCCATCATGTATTCTTCTTTAAAATGGAGATAAATGATTCTGCCATCTATCAATGCAACCTGTACTGTAAGAGTGAAACAAAATTGAAACAAGCCATAAATTTCCTCAAAAACCAGAGATATCAATGTTCTTTAAGAAGTTCCACTTACTTGCTTTTAAAATATGGGACAGCAACCACTTCAAAAATTTGATAGAAAAAGGTATCGCATTACCAATAGGAAGGGAAAAACAAATGGGTTCAACGCATTTACTATCACTATAGTAATTCTCTTCTTTCCCATGATTTGCACTAGATATACCTAATTCATGTCTCCAAATAAAATCAGATTTTCCTGTAGCCTAAATCTTGTTTTAAAATTGTTGAGTTTGCTGTCAACTATATAAACATTTAAGGATTGGTTTATGTGAAGTGGATGAACTCCACCAACACTTTATTTAATATCAAAAATAAGAATATACCTTTAATGCTCCCATAATACCCTCTGCTTGGTTTATCACATTAGACAATGTATGATAAACACTGGTTTTCTTATCTGTCTCCTAATCAGGTGACTGTGAGCTGGGAAGCATGCACTATAACATGAGTCTAGCAAAAGTTAAGAATATGGCAAACTCTCCATAAGTATGTTGGTGATGAAGTGAATGAATAAGAAGTCCATAAAACTTTGAAACTGTTTCTTGTATATTTATACAGACCTACTTTCAATGACATCAGACAAATGAGACCAGATAAAAATGGGGATACCAGAAGGATAAGTCATTATACAGAAGCTTATGTGATTTAGCTGCTAAAATAAACTACATATTATAGTATAAGATAAAACGAATAATAAATTATTTACTCAATTAGGATTATGTCAATTAGGAAAATCCTTTGAAATTATGCCACCAGAAAACTAACAGTATGACAGGGCAAAGAAAGTTGGCCACAAAGAAACTTTTCCTCACTGTAAAATTACTTCACTCCATATAAAGTTAAATCTTTTCATTTTAAAACATTTCAGCAAAATTTTTTCAGGCTCAGTTAGTTTATGATGCATGTATACTATAGTTTCTCTCTAAAATATAGTATGGTGGAAATGTACTAAAATCTCAGAAGTATCTAGAATAAAGATGATCTGCATGCTCCCACCCAAGGCCCCCCAAATCAAAAACACAAATCGCTTTCCTATTTTATCTTCCTAAAACCATGGTGAGTTAAATCATCGATAATCCAAAGGTGAATGTAAGAATATCTCTATCTTTAGGCTTATGAACAAGCTTTTAAAAAGAAAATCAGTAGACAATGTGAACACTTTTTATGAAAAGAATGTCGATCAAACTTAACTTTGAACCATTAAATTGTAGTAAGATGACCTACCACAAAAAATAAATTCCAAATTAGGCAACTACTTATAATGTGTCCATAACACTCAGCTTCTATCTTAACTGTCCCTGAACGCCTCACCCACCGTATCAATGCCTATCAATGTAGAGATCTAATTTTAGTATGTGTCAGTACACAGCAAAACGGAAGTACACCAAGCTAGCATCAAACTCAGAATGTACTTTTGGGGACTCAGATTTAAATATTTTGACTTTGGTTGATATAGTTCATAACCTGACATTGTTTAAACCTGGTAAGCCAGGTTTTTCTCTCTGATACCCCTGGGCCATTTACAATGTTTGTCAGTATGCAAAAAACAGAGTGACTGGTGTTGATTAGGTAAAAGCCGAGCAAGGACAATTACTGAAACTGGGCTGCCTGCCCTGTACACACTCCTAGTGAGAAAACTGAGGAGCAAATGTGTAAGTGAGAGACCAATGACAAAATGAAGTCTTAGCAGAACAAATTCCCAAAGCAATCTTTTGAAAGTCAAAGCTAGTTCTTTTATATTTCCAGTCTGATATGTAATCAAGTAGCTTAGGTGTTAATTTTATGCTGCACCTTTTTTTCTCTTAAAATTAATCCCATAAAAGAGAACAACTGCTAAGAGCTAGTTTCATCTGGGATTTAAGGAGTTTCAAATGAAAAGAAAAAAAAAAAAATTGTTCAAGTCTGCAAGCAGAAAAATAAATAAATCACCCCTAAAATGATATAGAACATCTCTTCATTGTGGTCTCAGAGCAGTTTCCTCTATTGACAATGTCACTGTGAATATTGTGTTGAATTATGAAAAGAAATCTCTATCATCAGTCAGGTGATTCAATGTTTTCTACTAAATAATCCATTAAATCGTAATGATGTCCCAAATATGAATAGTTTTAGACCATTATGGACCTAACCTAAGTATTTTAATCAGGAAGAAGACTTAATAATGTGAGAAAGAACATTCATTCATTTATTCATTCATTCATTGGCTCATTTTCTCACCCATTACTTATTAATTAGGGAAATCTACACCAGACTCCTATGACTGCCCAGCCCTCAGGTCTCACCCCTATGCCCCATTTTCTCTGTAGAAGTCCTAATGCGAATTAAGGTGTTATAAGGAAGGGATCCCCCATTCAGATTTCATTCTCACTAATTAGAGTTCCTGTTCCATGTCTCCATCCTCTGCACCCTTGCTTCTCACTGGACAGGTCAGCTCAAGCTATTTTCTGAAATAACCTTCAGTTTGTACAAAAAAAACATGAGTAAGATAAAAGTCCTCACAAAGAATATCCCCCAAAATCAAAATCTGTTAATAGAACTTATTTTTTTCTCTAGTCTATAAATGTATGCTTAAAGGAATAAAACTTAGAATCATAAAATCAAAGAACTTTAGAGCTTATCAGGATAGACACAAAGCTAGAGATATGTAATAATCTAACCCAGGAGTTTCCAGATAAGGGTCGCAAGGCTGCTGCCACTCTTTCTCAGTGTATTCACCATTTAGATCAAAGTGAGAAAAGTCAGAGCAATGTGCCAAGTTATCACAAAGCTTAATTTGTTCAATGAGAAAAATTATCTGTCATTCTGAGAGTGCAGTTCCTACCTTTTTGGTGTTAAAATACACTCTTTGATGAGATGAAGGGAGTAATGATGGTGGTTTGCTGGGGGAAGAGGCCCTTGTGTTTACTCAGAAGGTTAAAAGTTAGGAAACTTGCGTTGGTCCAGGATATTGGTTTCTTCATTCTTCTGTTGTGAATCCCCTAAGCTTAAATTTTATTTAATCCTAACATTATTATTTTATAGATGAAGGCTGGTGAGAAAAAAAACTAGAACACAGTGAAATAAAGTGCCAGGTGGGGACATAGGATTAGTGTCTTGACAACTCAGTGCCTTTTGCTTTTGAACTGCATAGGTGTTCTTTAAAAATAATTTTTAAAAAAGAAAGAATATCTTCCCCATAACATGGAACGGTTGGTGATTAAGAAGAAAGCAGAAACCCCTCCAAAGGTTCTAGTTGCTCTGTCTCTGTGTTCTACTTGTTAACAATGTCAACTACTTAGAGCACTGGATTGGGAATTGTTTTGAGTGGTCTACAAGAATAGGACTTGCCCCCAAGCCCACAAACAAACTGGCAAGTTACTTGATTGAATACACTACATCAAATGCTGGGTGTACAGTCCCATAAATCAAGAATCAAATTTTGTGTAAAAGCAAAGTGAATTGCACACAGGTAGTTATCCAGTTAATTGAAGCAAAAAGCCCCAAACCTACTATTAAAAAAAGAACTGGCTGGCTGTATTGTCAATTTCACTAAATAATTCCTCATTTTAAAGTAATTAAACTCTGGAGGAGCTTCAAGATGGCAGAAGAGTAAGACGCGGAGATCACCTTCCTCCCCACAAATACATCAGAAACACATCTACAAGTGGAACAGCTCCTACAGAACACCTACTGAATGCTGGCAGAAGACCTCAGACCTCCCAAAAGGCAAGAAACTCCCCACGTACCTGGGTAGGGCAAAAGAAAAAAGAAAAAACAGAGACAAAAGAATAGGGACGGGACCCGCACCACTGGGAGGGATCCGTGAAGGAGGAAAGGTTTCCACACACTGGGAAGGACCTTCGCAGGCAGAGACTGCGGATGGCAGAGGGGGGAAGCTTTGGAGCCGCGGAGGAGAGCGCAGCCACAGGGGTGCGGAGGACAAAGCGGAGAGATGCCCGCACAGAGGATCAGGGCCGACCAGCACTCACCAGCCCGGGAGGCTTGTCTGCTCACCCGCCGGGGCGGGCGGGGCTGGGAGCTGAGGCTTGGGCTTTGGAGGACGGATCCCCGGGAGAGAACTGGGGTTGGCGGTGTGAACACAGCCTGAAAGGGCTAGTGCGCCACAGCTAGAAGGGAGGGAGTCCGAGAAAAAGTCTGGAGCTGCCGAAGAGGCAAGAGACATTTTCTTGCCTCTGTTTCCTGGTGCGCGAGGAGAGGGGATTAAGAGCACTGCTTAAAGGAGCTCCAGAGACGGGTGCGAGCCGCGGCTAAAAGCGTGGACCCCAGAGATGGGCATGAGACGCTAAGGCTGCTGCTGCAGCCACCAGGAAGTCTGTGTGCAAACACAGGTCACTCTGCACACCTGCCGTCCTGGGAGCCTGTGCAGCCTGCCACTGCCAGGGTCCCGTGATCCAGGGACAACTTACCTGGGAGAACGCGGGAGAACGCATGGCGTGCCTCAGGCTGGTGCAACATCATGCTGGCCTCTGCTGCCGCAGGCTCGCCCCGCATCCGTACCCCTCCCTCCCCCCGGCCTGAGTGAGCCAGAGCCAGAGCCCGTGAATCAGCTGCTCCTTTAACCCCATCCTGTCCGGGTGAGAACAGATGCCCTCAGGGGACCTTCACACAGATGCGAGTCCAAGTCCAAAGTTGAACCCCGGGAGCTGTGCAAACAAAGAAGAGAAAGGGAGATCCCTCCCAGCAGCCTCAGGAGCAGCGGATTAAATCTCCACAATCAACTTCATATACCCTGCATCTGTGGAATACCTGAATAGACAACGAATCATCCCAAATTGAGGAGGTGGACTTTGGGAGCAAGGATATATACTTTTTTCCTGTTTTTCTCTTTTTGTGAGTGTGTATGTGTATGCTTCTGTGTGCTTTTGTCTGTATAGCTTTCTTTTTACCATTTGTCCTAGGGTTCTGTCTGTCTGTTTTTTTGTTTCTTTTTTTTCATTATTACTTAAAAAAATTTTTTTAATAATTTTTATTTTAATAACTTTATTTTATTTTACTTTATTTGATTTTATCTTCTTTCCTTCCTTCCTTCTTTTCTTTCTCTTTCTTTCTCTTCCTCCCTCCCTTCCTTCCTTCCTTCCTTCCTTTTTTTTTTTGCGGTACACGGTCCTCTCACTGTTGTGGCCTCTCCCGTTGCGGAGCACAGGCTCCAGACACGCAGGCCCAGCGGCCATGGCTCAGGGGCCCAGCCGCTCAGTGGCACGTGGGATCTTCCCGGAGCAGGGCACGAACCCGTGTCCCCTGCATTGGCAGGCGGACTCCGAACCACTGCGCCACCAGGGAAGCCCTCTTTCTTTCTTTCTTTTCTCCCTTTTATTCTGAGCAGTGTGAAGCACAGGCTCTTAGTGCTCCAGCCAGGCGTCAGGACTGTGCCACTGAGGTGGGAGAGCCAAGTTCGGGACATGGGTCCCCAAGAGACCCCCTAGCTCCACGTAACATCAAATGGTGAAAATCTCCCAGAGATCTCCATCTCAGTGCCAAGACCCAGCTCCACCCAACGACCAGCAGCTACAGTGCTGGACACCCTATGCCAAACAACTAGCAAGACAGGAACACAACCCCATCCATTAGCACAGAGGCTGCCTAAAATCATAATAAGGCCACAGACACCCCAAAACACAGCACCAGACGTGGACATGCCCACCAGAAAGACAAGATCCAGCCTCATCCACCAGAACACAGGCACTAGTGCCCTCCACCAGGAAGCCTACACAACCCACTGAACCAATCTTAGCCACTGGGGACAGATACCAAAAACAACAGACTACAAACCTTCAGCCTGTGAAAAGGAGACGCCAAACACAGTAAGTTAAGCAAAATGAGAAGACAGGGAAACACACAGCAGATGAAGGAGCAAGATAAAAACCCACCAGACCTAACAAATGAAGAGGAAATAAGCAGTCTACCCGAAAAAGAATTCAGAATAATGATAGTAAAGATGATCCAAAATCTTGGAAACTGAATGGAGAAAATACAAGAAACGTTTAACCAGGACCTAGAAGAACTAAACAGCAAACAAACAGAGATGAAAAGCACAATAAATGAAATTAAAAATTCTCCAGAAGGGATCAATAGCAGAATAACTGAGACAGAAGAACGGATAAGTGACCTGGAAGATAAAACAGTGGAAATAACTACTGCAGAGCAGAAGAAAGAAAAAAGAATGAAAAGAATAGAGGACCGTCTCAGAGACCTCTGGGACAGCATTAAACGAACCAACATTTGAATTATTAGGGGTCCCAGAAGAAGGAGAGAAAAAGAAAGGGACTGAGAAAATATTTGAAGAGATAAGAGTTGAAAACTTCCATAATATGGGAAAGGAAATAGTCAATTAAGTCCAAGAAGCACACAGAGTCCCATACAAGATAAATCCAAGGAGAAACACACAATGACACATATTAATCAAACTATCAAAAATTAAATACAAAGAACAAATATTAAAAGCAGCAAGGGAAAAACAACAAGTAACACAGAAGGGAATCCCCATAAAGTTAACAGCTGGTCTTTCAGCAGAAACTCTGCAAGCCAGAAGGCAGTGGCAGGACATATTGAAAGTGATGAAAGAGAAAAACCTACAACCAAGATGACTCTACCCAGCAAGGATCTCATTCAGATTTGACGGAGAAGTTAAAGGCTTTACAAACAAGCAAAAGTTAATAAGAGAATTCACCACCACCAACCAGCTTTACAATAAATGCTAAATGAACTTCTCTAGGCAGTAAACACAAGAAAAGGAAAAGACCTACAATAATAACCCCAAAACAATTAAGAAAATGGTAATAGGAATATATATATCAATAATTACCTTAAATGTGAGTGGATTAAATGCTCCAACCAAAAGACACAGACTGGCCGAATGGATACTAAAGCAACACCCATATATGTGCAGTCTACAAGAGACCCACTTCAGACCTAGGGACACATACAGACTGAAAGTGAGGGGATGGAAAACGATATTCCACGCAAATGGAAATCAAAAGAAAGCTGGAGTAGCAATTCTCATATCAGACAAAATAGACCTTAAAACAAAGACTATTACAAGAGACAAAGAAGGACACTACATAATGATCAAGGGATCAATCCAAGAAGAAGATATAACTATCGTAAATATTTATGCACCCAACAAAAGAGCACCTTGATACATAGGGCAAATACTAACAGCCATAAGAAAGGAAATCGACAGTAACAAAATCACAGTAGGGGACTTTAACACCCCACTTTCACCAATGGACAGATCATCCAAAATGAAAATAAATAAGAAAACACAAGCTTTAAATGATACATAAAACAAGATGGACTTAATTGATATTTATAGGGAATTCAATCCAAAAAGAACAGAATACACATTCTTCTTAATCACTCATGGAACACTCTCCAGGATAGATCATATCATGGGTGACAAATCAAGCCTTGATAATTTAAGAAGATTGAAATCCTATCAAGCATCTTTTCCTACAGCAATGCTATGAGACTAGATATCAATTACCGGATAAAATCTGTAAGAAATACAAACACATGGAGGCTAAACAACACACTACTAAAGAACCAAGAGATCACTGAAGAAATCAAAGAGGAAATCAAAAAATAACTAGAAACAAATGACTTTGAAAACACAATGACCCAAAACCTATGGGATGCAGCAAAAGCAGTACTAAGAGGGAAGTTTATAGCTATACAAGCCTACCTTAAGAAATAAGAAACATCTCTAATAAACAACGTAACCTTACACCTAAAGCAATTAGAGAAAGAAAACAAAAAAGCCACACAGATAACAGAAGGAAAGAAATCTTAAATATCACATCAGAAATAAATGAAAAAGAAATGAAGAAAACGATAGCAAAGATCAATAAAACTAAAAGCTGGTTCTTTGAGAAGAAAAGCAAAAATGATAAACCATTAGCCAGACTTATCAAGAAAAAAAAGAGAGAAGACTCAAATCAATAGAAATACAAATGAAAAAGGAGAAGTAACAACTGACACTGCAGAAATACAAAGGATCATGAGAGATTACTACAAGCAACTATATGCCAATAAAATAGACAACCTGGAAGAAATGGACAAATTCTTAGAAATGCACAACCTGCTGAGACTGAACCAGGAAGAAAGAGAAAATGTGACCAGACCAATCACAAGCACTGAAACTGAAACTATGATTAAAAATCTTCCAGCAAACAAAAGCCCAGGACCAGATGGCTTCAAAGGTGAATTCTATCAAACATTTAGAGAAGAGCTAACACCTATCCTTCTCAAACTCTTCCAAAATATAGCAGAGGGAGGAACACTCCCAAACTCATTCTACGAGGCCACCATCACTCTGATACCAAAACCAGACAAAGCTGTCACAAAGAAAGAAAACTACAGGCTGATATGACTGATGAACATAGATGCAAAAATCCTCAACAAAATACTAGCAAACAGAATCCAACAGCACATTAAAAGGATCATACAATATGATCAAGTGGGGTTTATCCCAGGAATACAAGTATTCTTCAATATATGCAAATCAATCAATGTGATACACCATATTAAAAAATTGAAGGAGAAAAAACATATGATCATCTCAGTAGATGCAGAGAAAGCTTTTGAAAAAATTCAACACCCATTTACGATAAAAACCCTCCGGAAAGTAGGCATAGAGGGAACTTTCCTCAACATAATAAAGGCCATATATGACAAACCCACAGCCAACATCGTCCTCAATGGTGAAAAACTGAAACCATTTCCACTAATATCAGGAACAAGACAAGGTTGCCCACTTTCACCACTCTTATTCAACATAGTTTTGGAAGTTTTAGCCACAGCAATCAGAGAAGAAAAAAAAATAAGAGTAATCCAAATTGGAAAAAAAGAAGTAAAACTGTCACTGTTTGCAGATGACGTGATACTATACATAGAGAATCCTAAAGATGCTACCACAAAACGACTAGAGCTAATCAATTAATTTGGTAAAGTAGCAGGATACAAAATTAATGCACAGAAATCTCTTGCATTCCTATACACTAATGACGAAAAATCTGAAAGTGAAATTAAGAAAACACTCCCACTTACCACTGGAACAAAAAGAATAAAATATGTAGCCATAAACCTACCTAAGGAGACAAAAGACCTGTATGCAGAAAATTATAAGACACTGATGAAAGAAATTAAAAATGATACCAATAGATGGAGAGGTATACCATGTTCCTGGATTGGAAGAATCAACATTGTGAAAATGACTCTATGACCCAAAGCCATCTACAGATTCAATGCAATCCCTATCAAACTACCAATGGCATTTCTCACAGAACTAGAACAAAAAATTTCACAATTTGTATGGAAACACAAAAGATGCCGAAGAGCCAAAGCAATCTTGAGAACGAAAAACGGAGCTGGAGGAATCAGGCTCCCTGACTTCAGACTATACTACAAAGCTAGAGTAATCAAGACAGTATGGTGCTGGCACAAAAACAGAATTATAGATCAATGGAACAGGATAGAAAGCTCAGAGCTAAACCCATGCACATATGGTCACCTTATCTTTGATAAAGGAGGCAAGAATACAGAATGGAGAAAGGACAGCCTCTTCAATAACTGGTGCTGGGAAAACTGGACAGCTACATGTAAAAGAATGAAATTAGAACACTCCCTAACACCATACACAAACATAAACTCAAAATGGATTAAAGACCTACATGTGAGGCCAGACACCATCAAACTCTTAGAGGAAAACATAGGCAGAACACTCTATGACATAAATCACAGCAAGATCCTTTTTGATACACCTCCTTGAGAAGTGGAAGTAAAAACAAAAATAAACAAATGGGACCTAATGGAACTTAAAAGCTTTTGCACAGCAAAGGAAACCATAAACAAGATGAAAAGACAACCCTCAAAATGGGAGAACATATTTGCAAATGAAGCAACTGACAAAGGATTAATCTCCAAAACATACAAGAAGCTCATGCAGCTCAAATCAAAAGAACAAACAACCCAATCAAAAAAGGGGAAGAAGACCTAAATAGAAATTTCTCCAAAGAAGATATACAGATTGCTGACAAACACATGAAAGAATGTTCAACATCATTAATCATTAGAGAAATGCAAATCAAAACTACAATGAGATATCATCTCACACCGGTCAGAATGGCCATCATCAAAAAATCTACAGACAATAAATTCTAGAGAGGGTGTGGAGTTAAGGGAACCCTCTTACACTGTTGGTGGGAATGTAAATTGATACAGCCACTACAGAGAAGCGCAGGGAGTTTCGTTAAAAATAGAACTACCATACGACCCAGCAATCCCACTACTGGGCATATACCCTGAGAAAACCATAATTCAAAAAGAGTCATATACCACAATGTTCATTGCAGCGCTATTTACAATAGCCAGGACATGGAAGCAACCTAAGTGTCCATCAACAGATGAATGGATAAAGAAGATGTGGCACATATATACAATGGAATATTACCCAGCCATTAAAAGGAACAAAACATAGTTATTTGTACTGAGGTGGATAGACCTGGAGACTGTCATACAGAGTGAAATAAGTCAGAAAGAGAAAAACAAATACCGTATGCTAACACATATATATGGAATCTAAAAAAAAAAAGAAAAAGAAAGAAAATGGTCAGAAGAACCTAGGGGCAAGACGGGAATAAAGATGCAGGCCTACTAGAGAATGGAGCTGGGGATACGAGGAGAGGGAGAGGTGGGCTGGGACAAAGTGAGAGAGTGGCATGGACATATATACACTACCAAACGTAAAATGGATCACTGGTGGGAAGCAGCCGCATAGCACAGGGAGATCAGCTCAGTGCTTTGTGACCACCTACAGGGGTGGGATAGGGAGGGTGGGAAGGAGGGAGATGCAAAAGCGAAGAGATATGGGGACATATGTATATGTATAACTGATTCACATTTTTATAAAGCAGAAACTGACACACCATTGTAAAGCAATTATACTCTAATAAAGATGTTTAAAAAAAACTAAGTAATTAAACTCATCTTTATAATGAAAAGGTTTCACTGTGGTGCTTCACACAGACAGAGACTTGGCTTCAAAATCATTGACTAAAATCTTTGAAAGACTGAAAACAGCGGAGATGTACACGTACGGGAAATGATAAAATATAGGTAAAAATGATAAAATATAGGTAAAAAGACAATACTGTATTTTTCCTAGCTTTTTGTTCCTAGGGAGAAAATCCCTTATTTTGTTGTTTTTGTTATTCGTTGTATTCGCATAGCTTCTTTGCTCCTAAAGCGTCAAATTCCAGTTACACCAACAACAATTGCCATTGTCGTTTTTCTTTACAAAATGCTGTTTGGTAAACAGAAATGTTCATTTGTTTTACTGATTTTCTTTCTCAGGTTTTTCCTTTCTGGGATTTAAATAAACAGGTAAAAATACATAAATCTCTGAAGATGAAATCTAAATCTCTTTAGTGTGCAATGCTTTAAAGTACATGAAAAAATGTTTAACAATTATCCTGTTGGATAATGGTACCTTCGTGAGAAGCAAACTGGAGTGTGCAGGCTTAAACTGCAGAAACAAGGATTTAATTTAGAATTAAGCCTTTTTTAAAATAACAATGTTATGTCTACATAACCAATAAGAATGGTTTTTTCTGGTTAAAAATATGGAGCAAATGGCTATGGGCAATGTTTTATGCCAAAAGAATTCTGCTGAGTTTTGTTTTGTTTTTCTCTTTTAATTTGTTTTTCATTTTGTTTCAAACAATTTGCTGCTTTCTTGTGCTATCCCTGAGAGGAATATTTTAGCTCAAGAGCTCCCAACTGATGAGCAACAACTTTAGAAGCACAACTTATTGTACATTTACCATTATTATCACCCATGTTTTCTGAAATGTCAAGTTATACCCAAGGTCTAGAAGGATGTTGATGACAGAAAGATGAAAAAATATCACTTAAATAGCATTACCCATTAAGGAGTTTTATAAAATAATACAGAAGATTATGTAAGAGGCTTCTTTCAGATACAAAAATCTAGAGATGTAAATGAAGGTCTGCAGAGATTCACAGGAGAAAAAAAAATCCTACTCTTTCAGGAGGAAGTTATCCTCAATATAAAATTGTTATTTATGCACGTCTACTCAGAGTAACAGGCAACAGATTCCATTGGCTCAACAAATGGTACATCCTCCCCATCACCAGCACCCCTACTTCCTGCATGAGGCCTTTTCTACATCCACAGGGTCAGCATATAAAAATCAATAACTGTCGCATCAGGGAGATGCAGGTTCTAGTCCTGGCTTTGACACATTTACATGGGTCTGCTGTTTAACCCCGCTGAGCCTGCGATGTCTCTCAGTATCTTGTTGGTTTTAAACTGATGTAACAAATAGAAAGTATCCAGTGGGTATTCATTAAACATGAATATTTTGATTATTCCAGGTTCATTACTCACTTTTGTTAGACACCTTGGGTCCAAGGAAGAGAAAGTCAGTGCTAAGCAGCTGATACAACCAGAGAGGCTACTGTAAGGATAAACATATGCAGGAAGTTCTGAACAACCTGGTAGGAGGAAGGGCAGGAATTACAGTATATGTTGGTAGAGGTGAACTTTGGGATTTTCAATGAATATATTCTTCCATTAATGTGACTCAGTTCTTCTGCATCTATTATCTGTCTGTCTTCTTTATAGACCAGATTCCTGTTCTTCCCATACCCCTTTCTCTCTCTCCTCTTTTTTCTTCTTCTTCTTTTTAATTTTTATAACATCTTTATTGGACTATAATTGCTTTACAATGGTGTGTTAGTTTCTGCTGTATAACAAAGTAAATCACCTATACGTATACTTATATCCCCATATCTCCTCCTTCTTGCGTCTCCCTCCCACCTTCCCTATCCCTCCCCTCTAGGTGGACACAAAGCACCAACTTGATCTCCCTGTGCTATGTGGCTGCTTCCCACTAGCTATCTGTTTTACATTTGGTAGTGTATATATGTCCATGCCACTCTCTCACTTTGTCCCAGCTTACCCTTCCCCTCCCTGTGTCCTCAAGTCCATTCTCTACATCTGCGTCTTTTTTCCTGTCCTTCCCCTAAGTACTACAGAACGATTTATTTTTTTTAGATTCCATATAAATGTGTTAGCGTACAGTATTTGTTTTTCTCTTTCTGACTTACATCACTCTGTATGACACACTCTAGGTCCATCCACCTCACTATGAATAACTCAGTTCCATTTCTTTTTATGGCTGAGTAATATTCCATTGTATACATGTGCCACATCTTCTTTATCCATTCATCTGTTGATGGACACTTAGGTTGCTTCCATGTCCTGGCTATTGTAAACAGAGCTGCAATGAACATTGTGGTACATGACTCTTTTTGAATTATGGTTTTCTCAGGGTGTATGCCCAGTAGTGAGATAGCTGGGTTATATGGTAGTTCTGTTTTTAGTTTTTTAAGGAACCTCCATAGTATTCTCCATAGTGGCTGTACCAATTTACATTCCCAACAACAGTGCAAGAGGGTTTCCTCTTCTCCAGCATTTATTTTTTGCAGATATTTTGATGATGGCCATTCTGACCGGCATGAGGCGATACCTCATTGTAGTTTTGATTTGCATTTCTCTAGCGATTAGAGATGTTCAGCATCCTTTCATGTGTGTGTTGGCAATCTGTATATCTTCTTTGGAGAAATGTCTATTTAGTTCTTCTGCCCATTTTTGGATTGGGTTGTTTGTTTTTTTGATATTGAGCTGCATGAGCTGCTTGTACATTTTGGAGATGAATCCTTTCTCAGTTGCTTCATTTGCAAATATTTTCTCCCATTCTGAGGGATGTCTTTTCGTCTTATTTATGGTTTACTTTGCTGTGCAAAAGCCTTTAATTTTCCTTAGGTGCCATTTGTTTATTTTTGTTTTATTTCCATTTCTCTAGGAGGTGGGTCAAAAAGGATCTTGCTGTGATTTATGTCATAGAGTGTTCTGCCTATGTTTTCCTCCAAGAGTTTTATAGTGTATGGCTTTACTTACATTTAGGTCTTTAATCCATTTTGAGCTTATTTTTGTGTATGGTGTTAGGAGGTGTTCTAATTTCATTCTTTTCCATGGAGCTGTCCAGTTTTCCCAGCACCACTTATTGAATATTGAAGAGGTTTCTTTTTCTCCATTCTATATTCCTGCCTCCTTTATCAAAAATAAGGTGACCATATGTGCATGGGATTATCTCTGGGCTTACTATACTGTCTCATTGATCTATATTTCTGCTTTTGTGCCAGTACCATATGGTCTTGATTACTGTAGCTTTGTAGTATAGTCTGAAGTCAGAGAACTTGATTCCTCCAGCTCCATTTCTCTTACTCAAGATTGCTTTGGCTCTTCAGGGTCTTTTGTGTTTCCATACAAATTGTGAAAATTTTTGTTCTAATTCTGTGGAAAATGCCATTGGTAGTTTGATAGGGATTGCACTGAACCTGTCGATTTCTTTGGGTAGTATAGTCATTTTCACAATGTTGATTCTTCCAATCCAAGAACATGGCATATCTCTCCATCTGTTTGCATCATCTTTAATTTCTTTCATCAGTGTCTTCCAGTTTTCAGCATACAGGTCTTTTATCTCCTTAGGTAGGTTTATTCCTAGGTATTTTATTCTTTTTTGTTGCAATGGTAAATGGGAGTGTTTCCTTAATTTCACTTTCAGATTTTTCATCATTAGTGTATAGGAATGTAAGAGATTTCTGTGCATTAATTTTGTATCCTGCTACTTTACCAAATTAATTGATTAGCTCCAGTCGTTTTGTGGTAGCATCTTTAGGATTCTCTATGTATAGTATCATGTCATCTGCAAACAGTGACAGTTTTACTTCTTTTTTTCCAATTTGGATTACTCTTATTTCTTTTTCTTCTCTGATTGTGTGGCTAAAACTTCCAAATTATGTTGAATAATACTGGCAAGAGTGTGCAACCTTGTCTTGTTCCTGATCTTAGTGGAAATGGTTTCAGTTTTTCACCATTAAGAATGATGCTGGCTATGGGTTCATCATATATAGCCTTTATTATTTTGAAGTAAGATCCCTCTATGCCCACATTCTGGAGGGTTTCTATCATAAATGGGTGTTGAATTTTCTCGAAAGCTTTTTCTGTATCTATTGAGATGATCATATGGTTCTTCCCCTTCAGTTTGTTAATATGGTATATCACATTGATTGATTTGCATATATTGAGGAATCCTTGCATTCCTGGGATAAACCCCACTTGATCCATCTGAGTTCATCAGTGATATCTGCCTGTAGTTTTCTTTTTTTGTGATATCTTTGTCTGGTTTTGGTATCAGGGTGATGGTGGACTCATAGAATGAGATTGGCAGTGTTTCTCCCTCTGCTATATTTTGGAAGTGTTTGAGAAGTATAGGTGCTAGCTCTTCTCTAAATGTTTGATAGAATTTGCCTGTGAAGCCATCCGGTCTGGGGCTTTTGTTAGTTGGAAGATTTTTAATCATAGTTTCAATTTCAGTGCTTGTGATTTGTCTGTTTATATTCTCTATGTCTACCTGGTTCAGTCTCAGAACGTTCTGCTTTTCTAAAAATTTGTCCATTTCTTCCAGGTTGTCCATTTTATTGGCATAGAGTTGCTTGTAGTAATCTCTCATGATCCTTTGTATTTCTGCAGTGTCAGTTATTACTTCACCTTTTTCATTTCTATTTCTATTGATTTGAGTCTTCTTCCTTTTTTCTTGATGAGTCTGGCTAATGGTTTATCAATTTTGTTTTTCTTCTCAAAGAACCAGCTTTTAGTTTTATTGATCTTGGCTATCATTTCCTTCACTTCTTTTTTATTTTTTCTTCTCTGATCTTTATGATTTCTTTCCTTCTGCTAACTATGGGGTTTTTTTGGTTCTTCTTTCTCTAATTGCTTTAGGGGTAAGGTTAGGTTGTTTATTTGAGATGTTTCTTGTTTCTTGAGGTAATATTCTATTGCTATACACTTCTCTCTTAGATCTGCTTTTGCTGCATCCCATAGGTTTTGAGTCGTCGTGTTTTCTTTGTCATTTGTTTCTAAGTATTTTTTAATTTCCTCTTTGATTTCTTCAGTGATCTCTTGGTTATTTAGTAGTGTATTGTTTAGCCTCCATATGTTTGCTTTTTACAGATTTTTTCCTGTAGTTGGTGTCTATACTCATAGCATTGGGTTCAGAAAAGATGCTCGATACAATTTCAGTTTTCTTAAATTTACCAAGGCTTGATTTGTGACACAAGATATGATCTATACTGGAGAATGTTCCATGAGCCCTTGAGAAGAAAGTGTATTCTGTTGTTTTTGGATGGAATGTCCTATAAATATCAATTAAGTCCATCTTGTTTAATGTATCATTTAAAGCTTGTGTTTCCTTATTTATTTTCATTTTGGATGATCTGTCCATTGGTGAAAGTGGGGTGTTAAAGTTCCCTGCTATGATTGTGTTCCTGTCGATTTCCCCTTTTATGGCTGTTAGTATTTGCCTTATGTATCGAGGTGCTCCTATGTTGGATGCATAAATATTTACAATTGTTATATCTTCTTCTTGGATTGATCCCTTGATCATTATGTAATGTCCTTCTTTGTCTCTTGTAATAGTCTTTTTTTTTTAATTTAATTTATTTATTTATTTTTGGCTGTGTTGGGTCTTTATCACTGCGTGAGGGCTTTTCTCCAGTTGGCGCGTGGGCTTCACATTGTGGTGGCCCCTCTTCTTGCGGAGCACAGGCTCCAGGAGCCTGGGCCTCAGTAGTTGTGGCACGCGGGCTCAGCAGTTGTGGCTCACGGGCTCCAGAGCGCAGTCTCAGTAGTTGTAGCGCACGGGCCCAGTTACTCCACAGCACATGGGATCCTCCCAGACCAGGGCTTGAACCCGTGTCCCCTGCACCAGCAGGCAGATTCTTAACCACTGTGCCACCAGGGAAGCCCAATAGTCTTTATTTTAAAGTCTATTTTGTGTGATATGAGAATTGCTACTCCAGCTTTCTTCTGATTTCCATTTGCATGGAATATCTTTTTCCACCCCCTCATTTTCAGTCTGTATGCGTCCCTAGGTCTGAAGTGAGTCTCTTGTAGACAGCATATATATGGGTCTTGTTTTTGTATCCATTCAGCGAGCCTGTATCTTTTTGCTGGAGCATTTAATCCACTCACATTTAAGGTAATTATCGATATGTATGTTCCTATTACCATTTTCTCAATTGTTTGGGGTTTGTTTTTGTAGGTCTTTTTCTTCTCTTATGTTTCGCACTTAGTGAAGTTCTTTTAGCATTTGTTGTAGAGCTGGTTTGGTGGTGCTGAATTCTCTTAGCTTTGGCTTGTCTGTAAAGCTTTTAATTTCTCCATTGAATGTGAATGAGATCCTTCCTGGGTAGAGTAATCCTGGCTGTACGTTTTTCCCTTTCATCACTTTAAATATGTCCTGCCACTCCCTTCTGGCTTGCAGAGTTTCTGCTGAAAGATCAGCTGTTAACCTTATGGGGATTCCCTTGTATGTTATTTGCTGCTTTTTCCTTGCTGCTTTTAATATTTGTTCTTTGTATTTTGAAAGACCAGCTGTTAACCTTATGGGGATTCCCTTGTATGTTATTTACTGCTTTTTCCTTGCTGCTTTTAATATTTGTTCTTTGTATTTAATTTTTGACAGTTTGATTAATATGTATCTTGGTGTGTTTCTCCTTGGATTTATCCTGTTTGGGACTCTGCACTCTCTGGACTTAATTGACTATTTCCTTTCCCATATTAGTGACGTTTTCAACTATAATCTCTTCTAATATTTTCTCAGACCCTTTCTTTTTCTCTTCTTCTTCTAGGACCCCTATAATTCTAATGTTGGTGTGTTTAATGTTGCCCCAGTGGTCTCTGAGACTGTCCTCAATTCTTTTCATTCTTTTTCCTTTATCCTGCTCTGCAGTAATTTCCACTATTGTATCTTCCAGGTCACTTCTCCATTCTTCTGCCTCAGTTTTTCTGTTATTGTTTCCTTCCGGAGAATTTTTAATGTCATTTATTTTGCTGTTCATCAGTGTTTGTTTGCTCTTTAGTTCTTCTAGGTCCTTATTAAACGTTTCTTGTATTTTCTCCATTCTATTTCCAACATTTTGGATCATCTTTACTATCAGTACTCTGAATTCTTTTTCAGGTAAACTGCTTATTTCCTCTTCATTTGTTTGGTCTGGTGGGTTTTCACTTTGCTCCTTCATCTGCTGTGTATTTCTCTGTCTTCTCATTTTGCCTAACTTACTGCATTTGGGGTCTCCTTTTCACAAGCTACAGGTTCGTAGTTCCTGTTGTTTTTGGTGTCTGCCCCCAGTGGCTAAGGTTGGTTCAGTGGGTTGTGTAGGATTCCTGTTGGAGGGGACTGTTGCCTGTGTTCTGGTGGATGAGGCTGGATCTTGTCTTTCTGGTGGTCAGGACCGCGTCTGGTGGTGTGCTGTGGGCTGTCTGTGAACTTATTATGATTTTAGGCAGCCTCTCTGCTAATGGGTGGGGTTGTGATCCTATCTTACTAGTTGTTTGGCATGGGGTGTACAGCACTGTATCTTGCTGGTCATTGAGTGGAGCTGGGTCTTAGCACTGAGATGGAGATCTCTGGAAGAGCATTCCCTCTTTGATATTACGTGGACAGGAGGTCTCTGGTGGACCAACTGTCCTGAATTTGGCTCTCCCACCTAAGGGGCTCAGGCCTGACACCTGGCTGGAGCACCAAGACCCTGTCAGCCACAAGGCTCAGAAGAAAAGAGAGCAAAGAAAAGAAAGAAAAATAAATAAAATAAAATAAAGGTATTAAAATAGAAAATTTTAAATATATTACTAAAAATTAAAAGTAGGGCTTCCCCGGTGGCGCAGTGGTTGGGAGTCCACCTGCCGATGCAGGGAACACGGGTTCGTGCCCTGGTCCGGGAGGATCCCATATGCCGCGGAGCGGCTGGGGCCGGGGGGGCTGTGGCCGCTGAGCCTGCGCGTCCGGAGCCTGTGCTCCACAATGAAAAAAAAAAAAAAAAAAAAAATTAGAAGTAATTAAAAAAAGTTAAAAAGAAAGAAGAGTGCAACCAACAAATAAACTAATCCACCAATGATTAACAAGTGCTAAAAACTATATTAAATAAAAAAAAGAAACAGACAGACAGAACCCTAAGACAAATGGTAAAAGCAGTTATACAGACAAAAATCACACAGAAACACACAGATACACACAAAAAGAGAAAAAGGAAAAAAATATATGTATATTAAAAAAAGAGAGCAACCAAATCAATAAACAAATACACCAATGATAATAAGCTCTAAATACTAAACTAAGTTAAACATAAAACCAGAAACAAATTTGATGCAGAAAGCAAACCCCAAGTCTACAGTTGCTCCCAAAGTACACCTCCTCAATTTTGGGATGTTTCATTGTCTGTTCTGTTATTCCACAGATTGTGGAGATTTAATCCACTGCTCCTGAGGCTGCTGGGAGAAATTTCCCTTTCTCTTGTTTGTTTGCACAGTTCCTGGGGTTCAAATTTGGATTTGGCTGCGCCGGTATATGTAGGTCACCTGAGGGCGTCTTCTCGCCACCCAGACAGGATGGGGTTAAAGGAGCAGCTGATTAGGAGGCTCAGGCTCACTCAGGCTAGAGGGAGGGACAGGTACGGAGTACAGGGCTAGCCTGCAGTGGCAGAGGCCGGCATGACATTGCAACAGCCTGAGGCGTGCAGTGTGTTCTCCCGGGGAAGTTGTCCCTGGATCACAGGACCCTGGCAGTGGTGGGCTGCACAGGCTCCCGGAAGGGGAGGTGTGGATAGCAACCTGTGCTTGCACACAGGCTTCTTGGTGGATGCTGCAGCAGCCTTAGCATCTCATGCCCATCTCTAGCGTCTGCACCAATAGCCACAGCTGGCGCCCATCTCTGGAGCTCATTTAGGCGGTGCTCTGGATCCCCTCTCCTCACGCACCCTGAAACAATGGTCTCTTGCCTCTTAGGCAGTTCCAGACCTTTTCCCAGACTCCCTCCTTGCTAGCTGTGGTGCACTAGCCCCCTTCAGGCTGTGCTCACGCAGCCAACCCCAATCCTCTCCCTGGGATCTGACCTCCGAAGCCCTAGCCTCAGCTCGCAGCCCCCGCCCACCCCAGCAGGTGAATAGACAAGCCTCTCAGGCTGGTGAGTGCCGGTCGGCGCCGATCCTCTGTGCGGGAATCTCTCCGCTTTGCCCTCCGCACCCCTGTGGCTGTGCTCTCCCCCGTGGCTCCGAAGCTCCCCGCTCCGCCTCCCGCAGTCTCTGCCCGCGAAGGGGCTTCCTAGTGTGTGGAGACCTTTCCTCCTTCACAGATCCCTCCCACTGGTGCAGGTCCCGTCTCTATCCTTTTGTCTCTGTTTATTCTTTTTTCTTTTCCCTACCCAGGTACGTGAGGGGTTTCTTGCCTTTTGGGAGGTCTGAGGTCTCTGCCAGCGTTCAGTAGGTGTTCTGTAGGAGCTGTTCCACGTGTAGAGGTATTTCTGGTGTATCTGTGGGGAGGAAGGTGATCTCCGCGTCTTACTCCTCCGCCAGCTCGAAGGTCCCCCTCCCTTCTCCTTCTCCTCCTCCTTCCTCTCCCTCCCCGACCCTCTCTTTCTCTCTCCTTATTTCTATCCCTATGCCTAACCCCATCCCTGTCTCTATCTCTATCTCTCTTCTCTCTTATAATTTCGTCTTGCAAGAGGTCCATCATGACCAACCCAACTTCTCTCTCCATCATGACTTTCAGCATCATTCCCACATCTGCCTCCTTTTATAATTATTCCCTGGTTCAAAGTTGCTAAGGGGAAATCTGATTGCCCCAGTTCCTCTTTTTGCACCAACACATACCACTGAACTGGCTTCCTTTGGGTCAGATGCCCTCAAGTAATCCAATCAATTGTGGAACTGGGCTGAGAAGGCAGAGCCAGGAGCACTTGGAACAAACATGGCTGCAAAAGAACAGCCCTTTCAATGTGTGACCATGTAAGTGGAGCTGTGGGAAGGCCAGACCCCGAGAACAGCAGCAAACAGACTGTTGTCCTTTTCTAGAAACTCATACAACACTAATTACCAAGGGTTCTAAATCTTATTTTAGAACACATTCTGAGGGACAGCACAAAGTGGAAAAGAGGGTTATGTGTAGTTAGTCTGAAAAATTCTGCTCCTCACCAGGTAATTCTAATAAGCCACACTCTACCATCCACATCCAGGTTGAAAACCACTAATCAATAGGACCTAATTTATCTCTTAATTATACTTCTTTTCATATTGTTTACTGTTTAAATTTATTGAGTCACCCCAAATTGATTGTGACCTTCTTAATTATAGGTATTGTACTTTATAGAGACACGTCTTTGTAACCTTTCTCTTTCCCCTACCCTGAAGATGATGGGTAACCACCTAAGTGCTAAATTAATACTCTCGTAGACATATATAATTTTAAAATTGGAAAGAACTTTGGAAATTTGCACTCCTCTCCTTGTCTCAGAGATGAGAAAATAGAGTCTAAGACAGGGAAACTTGTTTGTCTAAGATCACACAACTAATCAGTAACAAGGCTAAGGTCCTACCCACAGCTCACGCATCCCCTATATCTATTGCTGATATGATACATGCACATGGATATCTCAAATACTAAAAACTCATTTACAAGTTATGGAGCTATTACTGAATTTGTCAGGTACTTCTTTCAATACTTGAGAGGTATCTATAAGTCTGTGTACGTATTGAACAAACAGTCAACAATCAATATTTTCATACACAGTCTATTCTCATTATTCACAGTAGTTATGTCCTGCAAACACTGAACTAATGAATACTGACCCATTGCTCCTAGGGAAAATATAGGATTAGGTTCCTACAAGCCTTGGTCACATTTTCATCAACCAATCAATATACAGCCTTGTTTTATGTCCTTTTCTACTTAAAGACAAGCTATTTATTACACGTTTTTCATTAACATTGAACTCACTGTCAACAGCACTATAACTCATGCCCAAACAAAGCTTACCTAACACACATATTTTCACCATAAGGCACATCACAGCTTTCTTGTGCTAAGCAACACTAGACAGCACTTCAGCACTATGCTTAGGGGCCACTTTAAACTGTGAAATCTCTAACAAAAAGCCCAGAAATGCAGGGGGGAAAAATAACTGGCACTAAATAGATCATGAAGCGGACACTTGTCTATGGTACAAGAGCTGAAACACGTAGGCAAAACATCATCTTGTTTGAGCTCAGCTGGGAACAGTTATGTCAGGTTACTCAAATTTTTCACCATTCTGAACATGCCTGAGAATAACCATGAAAGTGCCATGAGTATTGATTTTGAGGTTACAAATTAATTTTAACAAGTAAACAAATTTGCAAATAGAATCTGTGAACAATAAGGATTGACTGTATTTATATATAACCTAGGTGATTAAACTGCATTCCATTTGCTCCCTGATATTTTGTGATTTCCTAGCCATAGAGACTATTATAATAAAATGAGTAGTCAACAGTTCCTTTGATGTTAGTGGAATATAGCCTCCAGGACTACTGTTCTCTGATAATATTATGTTACCTACAAATAGGCAGAGAGCACCAACACTAAGCAAAATGGTACATTATTTACAAATAATTGTTAAGTACTGCTACTTTTGTACTTTATAACTATTAACCTTGCATTTTAACATATACCTCTGTAATGCATTCACAGTAAAGAGTGCCTTTTAGAAACAAAACTGAATACATTTAGAACACATATAGACTTTAATGAATATTCGCTAAAGAAAAGGCTTTAAACGCTTGGTAAAATAGATGCACATTTACTTTCTAAAAGTAACAACATACAAATGTATTCTTCCCTGGGTCTATATAGCCTCAAACACAAGGTGACCTCTGGAAAGTTTCTAGAGCAGAGATCATGAACTAGTAGCCCAAAGGTTGAATATCATGTTGTTTTTCCTGAACAGTGTTAATCCACTCAATGTATTTTTTAAAAATTTGAATTAATTTCCGAAATTTATAAATTAAGAGAATTCATTAATTAGAAAAAGTATAATTTTCTGAATTCTCTTGAAAAAAAAATTGTGTGCTAACACTGCTCCCCATTCTTGCCTGGAAGCCATTAGCCAGCACCGAAGAGTAGCTGCCTCCAGCGCAGCGCAGCTGCCCTCTTCTGTTGGCCTCAGCTTCTGGAACTTCCTATTACCCTTCACACTATGACTATATCTCAGTTGCATTTTCCTTTTATAAAATTAAGAGGTACATTAATTATTTCTCTTACTAATCTTTCCAAATTGAGATCAAAAAACAGTTGAGAATCACAGTTTTCATTCTCTTGCATCTTGCTTATTCACAGCAGCATTGGAGTTGGTGATTCCTATTCTAAAGCTAAGGTAGACACCCTTCTGACTAAGAAGTTAAAATATCCTCCATATGGAATCAAACCTTGGATAATGATCTTACCTATAGCTTTTTACAGTTCACAGAGGCTCATGCATTATCTAATGTAACCTTTGCCAGAAAGTAAGGTGGGTAGAGCAGGTAATTTCATCCTCACTCTACCAAGAAATCCAAAGCCCATAGCCATTAAACAGCTTGTTCAAGGCCACAGAGCTAGTAACAGACTAAGGAAGGTGAAATCCTATCTTCTAATTTCAAATTCAGAGCTTTTCCTACTATAGTCTACATATGGGCCAAAGGGCTGATCCATATTTTATTGCATATTTCCCTTTTTAAATATATTCTTGTCATCAAGGTAAAATTCCAGAGTGATAGAAATTAAGGTGTTGCTTTTATATTCCACACAGAACAGTCAACTTCACTTGAATAAGGATACTTTTGTCCACATCACTCCATTAACGCTACTAAAAAATATATGATTCTGTGTGTGCATGATCCAGTGTGCATATACACTCCTCATGAGTACATGCCATAATAATCAGATGCTTCATTCAAGACCATATATTTTACTCCGAGCTTCCCAGTGATCGGTGCACAGAGGGAAACGTCATCAGCTACCCAGTTCACCATATCAAGGAAAAAGATATGTTACCGATGTCTGAGAGATATTTTCCCCCGAGAGTCCTCATAAACTCCCTTTGATGCAATATAAAGACCCTGATTCTCTACAAAATTAAAACAGTGAATAAAACAATAAACCATGCTTCCCTTGGCTATTTCGTGTATTTCCCAAAGCAGGCTGATGGCATAATGCCAAATCATAATTCAGTAAAAGCAATCCTACTAAATATAAAATAGTCTAGTTACTTAGCAAATTTTACGTGCAGAGTCATAAAAAGAGAGATGATAGAGAGATAGGTAGATAGATAGATAAATACGGAGATACGTAGATACACAGAAAGAATATCTAAGAAAGTATCTATAAGCAGCATACATTTCAGGCATTCCATACGTACTATTTTTCCAATTCAAGCTTTTGATTATGTATTGTGCAGAAAAGAGTTCAAGGTTAAAAGTCTCTGACAAGATCTTGGTACTGAAAAATTTCATGTTTGTTGATTAAAGACAAATCCATAACTTTTGAGAGTGAACGAGGTGGGTCTAGGCTTGACACTGCATACGAAATAATTGAAGCCCTTTCCCACAATCCTACGGAGGGGAGCCAACGGAGGCACTGAGGACAAGGTCAGGGACACCTCTTTTCTCACCTAGACGGCTGGCCCCCTCTATGAGAGATCAGAAAGTGACACAGGCTATGGCACTTGACCCCTCTCCTGAGTTTCAGTCCTGTATCTTCGGCAACCTGCTGA
>NW_006774067.1:4516063-4534249 GCF_000442215.2 Lipotes vexillifer
TGCTGAACATCTCCATCTGGCCATAATGTGTCCTTCAGTGTGCTTTTTCTATTCTTGTATTCCCCATCTTCAGTGATGACCTCACTTGCTACCCATTTATGCAAACCAGAACCACAGGGAGACTTTGTGTTTCCCCTCCTTCCCTTCACCCCACCATGGGTGACCCAGTCTTCCAGGGTTAGCTCTCACCCACTGTGCCCTCTCTCCACGCCTACTTCTGCTGCACTGGTTCAGGAGAGAACTACCTCTCATGGAGTTTCCTGAATTATGCTCCTAATCATTTCCTTGTCTCTCCTTCTTCACACCTACCCTCTTTCATTCTGATGGAGTAATCTTTCCAAAATAATAATAATAATAATAATAGCAGCATTTATTGAGACGTTACCACATGCCAGGCACTGCTCTAAATACTTTATGTATATTATCTCATACACCTTTTTTAAGCTTCAGCTTTATTGAGGAATGATTGAGAAATAAAATTCTAAGGTATTTAAAGTGTACATCATGATGATTTACTCTACATATACACTGTGAAAGGATTTTCCTCATCTAGTTAATTAACACATTCATCTCCTCACATATCTTTTTTTTTTTTTTTTTGGTGAGAACATTTAAGTTCTACTCTCTTAGCAAATGTCTCTTATACAATACAGTGCTAACAACTCTAGTCAGCATTTTTTACAGTAGATCCTCAGACCTTATTCATCTTATTCATCTTATAGCCTTATATACTTATTCATCTTATAGCCTTATATACTTTGACAAAGCAAGCCTCTTCCTATTTCCCCAAGCCCCACTCCCAACCCCCTGGCAACCACTTTTTCTTTTTTAGATTCCACATATAAAAGTGGTACTGTGCAATATTTGCTTTCTCTGGCTTATTTCACTTAGCATAATGCCCTCAAGGTCTATCTATGTTGTCTCAAATGATAGAATTTCCTCCCTTCTCATGGCTGAATAATATTTAATTGTATATATATATATAAAACCACATCTCTTTTTTTTAAATTGAAGTATAGTTGATTTACAACACTGTGTTAGTTTCTGGTGCAGCAAAGTAATTCATATATATATTCTTTTTCATATTCTATTCCATTATGGTTTATTACAGGATATTGAATATAGTTCTCTGTGCTATACAGTAAGACCTTTCAGTTTATCCATTCTACATAGTTTGCATCTGATAGTCCCAAACTCCCAATCCAACCCTTCCCTTCCCTCTCCATAGACTTGTGGCTGCCAAGACTCATAATGTCTGTGAGTCTGTTTCTGTTTCACAGATAAATTCATGTGTCATATTTTAGATTCCACATATAAGTGATATCATATGGTATTTGTCTTTCTCTTTATGACTTACTTCACTTAGTATGATAATCTCTAGGTCCATCCATGTAGCTGCAAATTATACCACATCTTATTTATCCATTCATCTGTTGATGGACATTTAGGCTGCTTCCTAAATGAATAATGTTGTGAATAATGTTTCAAGGAACATAGCAGTGCAGATATCTTTTCCATATATTATTTTTATTTCCTTTGTGTATATACCCAGCAGTGGGATTGCTGGATATGGTAGTTATATTTTAAGTTTTTGAGGAACTTCTATACTGTTTTCTATAGTAGCCGCACCAATTTACATTCCCACCAACAGTACACAAGCGTTCCCTTTCGCCATATCCTCGCCAACATTTGTTATTTGTGGTCTTTTTTTTTTTACATATTTTATATATTATATATTATATATTTTATATTATATATATATATTTTTTTATTTGTGGTCTTTTTGATGATAGCATTCTGATAGGTGTGAGGTGATATCTCATTGTGGGTTGGATTTGCATTTTCCTGATGATTAGTGATGTTGAACATTTTCTCATGTGTCTGTTGGCCATCTGTATGTCTTCTTTGGAAAAATGTCTATTCAATTCCTCTGCCCATTTTTTAATTGGACTGTTTATTTTTTGCTATTGAGTTGTATGATTTCTTTGTATACTTTGAATATTAACCCCTTTAGATACATGGTTTGCAAATGTTTTCTCCCATTCCATAGGTTGCCTTTTCATTTTGTTGATGATTTCCTTTGCTGCACAGAAGCTTTTTAGTTTGATGTAGTCCCACTTGTTTATTTTTGCTTTTGTTCCCTTTGCTTTGGGTGTCAAATCATCTCCAAGACCAATGTTAAGGCACTTACTATCTAGTTTTCTTCTAGGAATTTTATGATTTCTGGTTTTGTGCTCAAGTCTTTAATCCATTTTTAATTGATTCTTGTTTATAGTGTAAGACAGTGATCTAGTTTTATTCTTTTTGCATGGGGCTGTCCAGTTTTCCCAGCACCATTTATTGAAAAGACTATCCTTTCCCCATTGTATAGTCTTGGCTCCTCTGTCATACATTAATTGCCCGTACTTGTGTATGTTTATTTCTGGCCTTTCTCCTCTGTTCCATTGATCTTTGTGTCTGTTTTTAGGCCAGTACTTTACTGTTTTGATTACTATAGCTTTGTAATATAGTTTTTAAACTATATTAGGGCGTGTGATGCCTCAAGTTTTGTTCTTCTTTCTCAAGAATGTCTTTTGTGGTTCCATACAAATGTTATGATTACTTGTTCTATCCCTGTGAAAAATTCCATTGGAATTTTGATAGGAACTGCACTGAATCTGTTCATTGCTTTGAGTAGTATGGACATTTTAACAATATTGATTCTTTCAATCCATGACCAGGGAATATCTTTCCAATTATTTGTGTCTTCTCTGATTTCTTTTATCAGTGTCTTATAGTTTTCAGTGAATGGATCTTTCACCATCTAGTTTTATCTAATTTAACATATAGTATTATACCATTGTGGTTGGAAAAGATGCATGATATGATCTCCATCATTTGAAATTTATTAAGACTTGTTTTGTGATTTAACATATGATCTATCCTAGAAAATGTTCCATGTGCACTGGCAAAGAATGTGTATCCTGCTACAGTTGGATGAAATGTTCTGTAAATGTCTGTTCAGTTCTTTTGGTCTAACAGGTAATTTAAATACAACGTTTCCTAATTGATTTTCTGTCTGGATGATCCATTGTTGAAAGTCGGGTACTGGGTACTGAAATCCCCTGCTATTATTGTATTGCTGTCTACTTCTCCCTTCAAGTCTGTCAATATTTACTTTATATATTTAGGTGCTCCTATGTTGAGTGCATACATGTTATTCTTCATAACTCTTTGAAATCATCCCATTTTCACATAAGGAAATTGAGTCACAAAGAAAATAAATACCTTTTCAAAGTTCACTCAGCTGGGACATAATGGAGCCAGGATACAAGAAAGACCAATCTGAATTCATACACTGCACTCCTAACCACTGAGAAACAGAAAAGCAGCCCCTGACATCTGCAAATTGGCTTGAAACTCACAGTTAGGCCACAATGTTCTGCTGTTGGTATAAACAATCTCAAAGTACACCAACATCAGCCACGGTCACTATGACTGTGATGAAGTGAGACCAAACCCAAGACCACTTCAAAATCAGGTCTAAGCACACACACAAATAAGGTCATTGTGCCAATGACAGAAATAGCAAACATCCCCCTCTCCGACTAACATGAGTGACTGCTGCCCCTCTACCAATTACAGCTTTAAATCCCTCTAGTCTACACTTCTTATGGATAAGATTGATTAAGGCACCAAATCATATTATTACCCCTATTTCCTGATAGACCCCAATCCAGAATGAACCCCCACTTTTTAGGACACTCCCACAAATCACCCAGATCTAGTAAGTCCTTTCTAACACCTTTTTACTGAGATGTCCCCTTATTGCCAATAGCATGGATTGTCCCTCATTGTAATAAGCAATAATCCAATTTTTCCCTTACAGATCATGTCTTTGGCTAAAGGACAGTGACACCACAATGCTCTACTACCTCTAATCATGATGTTTTCCATGATGAAAAAAAGCCTTTTGGTGGCTACACATCCCCTACATAGAAAAATTCATTAGGAGGAAAACCCACTCCTCCATGCTCTTATCCTTGCCTTTCTTCAGCCTCACTCCTAACACATCCTTACTTCTGCCACCCCACCCCTAACATTCATCTTGACGTCTTACTATAGCAACATTCCCAAACATTCCACACTTTCACACATGCCATTGTTCTGCCTTGAATACTTTCTGCCCATTCCATCCTACAACTCCCTACCCTTCTGCAACCCCTTCCTCATATAGGCTGCCATTGGCATTCCCCCTCCATGTACCTACAGCTCCCATACCGCTAATACAACTTTTCTCCACTAGATTAAACTTTTAATTTAACTGATCTGCTTTGCCCACTTGTAGCTCCAGCTTTCACCAGAATATAAGCTCCAGGCATGCAAGTATCATGCCTAAGTAATTCATTAAGAGGATACAGTAGAAAAAGCAGGATTAAACAGGCTAAATTACTTAGAACATGTATAAAAACAGACAACTAACAAACTTTCTGAGACTCAGTCTCCTCATCTATTAAAAAAAAAAAAAAGAAAGAAATGATAATACCATGTAGGATTGCTTTAAAAATTGAAAGTACCTAGTAGAGTGTCTGACACTCAATACAGGGTTCCCCTGCTATTTGAAAGTAGAGCATTCCTATGAAAACTTTTGTAAGCCAAAACAGCATAAAGTGAAAAAACAATGACCTTAGAACACATCTTGCTAACGGATATACAAAATAAATCAAGATAAAGCACAGATGCTCACAGACACAGTTGAAAGCTATGGCGGCTTGATGCCAAGATACTGAGTATAGTTTCTAGGGAAGGAGCTTGGTGGTGCCAGTCTTTCAGCTCAGGGTGTGTGCTGCCTCTGTAACAGCTTGCTGCAAAACGAACACTGAGTGCTAGTTTCACTTTTCACCTTTTTTTTCATGAAAGTGTATATCCTCCTTGGATTTCTTTCAATTAGCAAAAACAGGTACTAATGTAGATCTTTCATAAAAGCAAAGTGCTGTAAAGCAAACTTTTGAAAAGCAGGGGATACCTGACATGTTTAATGAATTTAACATACAGAGCACGACAAAATATATGTAACTCTTCTTTTGATATGTATTATGTCAAACCCCTCTATTTTTAAGTTGCCATAACCTACATTCTCAGGAATCTGAGTTTGCATTAAATGCTATCCTATACGAGCTAGTCCAAGATAACCATGTAACTTATACATCACAACACATTTCTCTGAATAATCATTCAGTTATAATCTTTAGACCAAGGAGAGAATACAGTTATTTAATCCAATGCATTCTTATTTTTTAAACAGATAAATAAATTGTGGTACACTTGACCCTTGAACAACATGGGGGTTAGAGGCACCGACTCTCCCTCAGTCAAAAAACCACTTATAGCTTTTAGTCAGACCTCTGTATCTATGGTTCCACATCTGCAGGTTCAACCAACTGCAGATCATGTAGCACTGCATGTATATATTGAAGAAAAACGCATATAAGTGGACTCATGCAGTTCAAACCTCTGTTGTTCAAGGATCAACTGTACATTCATATGATGGAATTCTGCCACATGTGTCGGCATGAATGAATTTTACAGACATGAATGAATTTTACAGACATGAGTGAAAGGTCAGAAACAAAGAGCATATACGGGTGATTCCATTCACGAAAGGTTAAGAAACACACAAAAACTGAAGTATGCTGTTAGAAGTCAGAATAGCGCTTTTCTTTGGGAAAGAGGATTAGTGACTGAGAGGAAGCCTGAAGGGGACTTCTTAAGTGTTGGTGATTCCATTTCTTGTTCTGCATCTGGGTGGTGGTTACACGGCTGTTTTCACCTTGTAAAACTTCATTGAGACATAAGCATATGACTTAGCCACTTTTCTTGACATTTGTTATACTTTAATGAAAATGTTTATTATTAAAAGAATGATAGCGTCAAGTATTAGCCATACTCCATGGTAGCTGTCAGGCTCCCAGTGATACCTGTTCTATAGGCAATGGGCTCATTTTTAAAATGAGAGGGGTGTGGCAGCATAAGTGATGACCTGAAAGTCATATAACAATCCATGACTCAGAACTAAAACCTGCAATACTGATTTTCTTGCCAGGGCTCTTGATTTATGTGTGTACGATGTTACTCCATGTAAATATATCAATGTCTTCTCAAGGAAAAAGTTCCTTGGATCTGTTCATTCGGAAGCTGGAGTATAATATATTCGATGAAAAGCTGCTCTTTGGCCATATCCCAGCTATTACACTGGCTGCTGGCAGAACATCTTCTGAATCTGTGAAAATTTGCAAATTAAGGCCAGGCCTCAAGCCGCAGCTGGTGCAACTCATTTCTGTTTGAAATGAAATTTAGTTGCATTCTGTTTTTCCCAGCTAAATTACACATAAAGGGGGAAAAAATCATTACATATCCATTTAAGGTAACCATAATTCCAAGGCCACACAATGCAATTAAAATGCTGCAGAAAATCAGGCAACATGGCAATAACGCTGCATTGCCAGCTCTCCTCTTCCATCAGTACTGAGAGGCTGGTCAGAGTAAGCCAGGGGTGAGAGTGCACAAGGCCATCATCCCTGAGCTGAACCACAAGAAGGCCAGGCACCCTGGTAGCCACAAACACGAGCCCAGGGATTCTGTTGCCAGCCACACTCTCTGGCAGCTCAGCAGATGTGCCTCTGAGAGGCCCTGATTTGCAGATCATCTGCTCAGGTACAGAGAAAAAGTACACACCATAATTCTACAGCTACGAGTCCTAATATCCTGCAGCACTTTACTATTTTAAGTATTTAGTCAGCAATAATGCTGGGCCCATGCATAACTAGATGCTGATTAAAAATGCACAAGAAGTCATGAGTTATGGTACAGATGGCTGCTTGACAATAATCTAAATTTTATATGGACTTTACAAAACTAAACTACTTGTTTCATAAAATATTGCCACCTTGAGGAACTTGTGTAAGACTTATCAGTTTATTCATTTTTTTCTTACAAAATTAGTAGAAAGCAACCCATAAATATCACTTTGAAATACTTCCTAATCTCACTAAAGACTAAGGTAATGGTTTATCTTGCTCACATAGATTATGCAAATGAAAGATCTTGAGGGAAGTAGCTGAGAAAACCTTCAAACAAGTCAACTTAAAAATAAATAAATAAAAAGACACAGTTTTCCTTTAAACGGACAAAAAAATATCCTTTAAAAAAGCAAAGGTCAGAGTTGGCCAAGATGGTGAGGGAGGAAGACCCTGAACTCCCTCCTCCCACAGACACACCAAAATTGCAACTGCTTACAGAGCAAATATCTATGAGAATGACCTGAAGACTAGCAAAAGAGATTTTCCACAACTAAAGACAAAGAAGGAACCACAGTGAAACAGGTAAGAGGAGTAGAGATGTGGTATAGTCAGGACCCACACCCCAGGGTTGGCAACCCACAAACTGGAGGAATATCACAATTTTGGAGGTCCTCCCCAAGGAGTGAGGGGTCTGAGCCACATCAAGCTCCCCAGCCCAGGGTTCCTACCCCAAGAAGATGAGTCGCCAGAATGTCTGGCTTTGAAAACCAGCAGGGCTATGTTCAGGAGACTCAGAGGGCAGTAGGAAACAGAAACTCCACTCTTAAAGGGTGTGTGCAAAATCTCACATGTTCTGAGTTCCAATGCAGAGACAGCAGTTTGAAAGAAGCCAGGCTCAGACCCACTTGCTGATCTTAGAGAGCCTCTTAGAGAGGCAGGAAGCAACTGAGACTCCCCCTGGTGGTAGAGACCCTGGCAGCACCCATTTGGGGGAGCTCATTCTCTCACAATAACACCATGCTGACAAGTGCCATTTTGGAATCCTCGCTCTAGCCCACTAGCTCCAGGGAACTCACCCCAGCCACTAGTGAGCCAGCACTAGCCCTGAGCCTCCCACGGCCACCCAAAGAGCCAAATAGGGAGTCTTCCCTACCCTCCAGTGGACTTGCAGCCACTGCACAAGGCACAGCCTCACAGCCAACAGGGCCAGAGGCCAGCCCCATCTACCAGCACACCCATAGTAGTCATCCCTGCCACAACAGAAAGACATATGCAATCCACATAAGGCACACCTCTGGAGCATATAGATCTGGTGACCAGAGGGGAGTGTACTGCTAGGCCCCATAGTACATCTCCAAGGTCACTTCTCCAAGACCAGGAAATGTAACCAACCTACCTAATATAGAGAAATAAACACAAAGAATTAGGCAAAATGAAGAGATAGAGGAATATGTTCTAAGTGAAGGAACAAGACAAAACCTCAGAAAAAGGACTAAATGAAGTGGAGTTAATTAATCTAACTGATAAAGAGTTTAAGGTAACGATCATAAAAATGTTCACTGAACTCAGGAGAAGAATGGATGAACACAGTGAGAACTTCAACAGAGTTAGAAAATATAAAGAAGAACCAAACAGAGCTGAAGAATACAATAACGGAAATAAAAAATACACTAGAAGGAATCAACAGTAGATTGGATAATACAGAATTGGAACAGAATATGGAATACAGGGTAG
Source organism: Lipotes vexillifer (assembly GCF_000442215.2). Taxonomy (NCBI): domain Eukaryota; kingdom Metazoa; phylum Chordata; class Mammalia; order Artiodactyla; family Lipotidae; genus Lipotes; species Lipotes vexillifer. The sequence goes on from NW_006774067.1 coordinate 4,524,577, forward strand.
TGTATTCCAAGTTGAACAGAAAAAAAGAAAAAAAAATTTAATGATGATAGTTTAAGAGGCCTCTCAGAAAACACCAAGCATACTAACATTCACATTATAGGAGAAAAAGAAGAGAGAAAGAGCAGATAACTTATTTGAAGAAATAATAGCTGGAATCTTCCCTAACTTGAGTATGGAAACAGACACCCAGGTCTAGGAATCAGAGCCCCAAACAAGATGAACCCAAAGAGGTTCACACCAAGACACATTATAATTAAAATGGCAAAAATTAAAGACAAAGAGAGAATTTTTAAAGCATCAAGAGAAAAACAACAAGTCATATACAAGAAATCTCTCATAAGACTATGAGGTGACTTTTTAGCAGAAACTCTGCAGTCCAGAAGGGCGTGGCCTGATATATTCAAAAAACAAAACAAGAAAAAAACCTACAAACAAGAATACTGTGCCTGACGAGGTTATCACTCAGAATTGAAGGAGTGACATCGAGTTTGACAAACAAGCAAAAGCTAAGAGTTCAGCACCACTAAACTAGCTTTATAAGAAATGTTAAGGAGATTTCTCTAAGCAGAAAAGAGAAAGCACACTAGAAATATGAAAATAATGGAAGGAAATATCTCACTGGTAAAGGCAAACATATAGTAAAGGTGGGAGACCAACCAATTATAAAGCTAATAAGAAGGTTAAAAGATAAAAGTAGTAAAATCATCTATGTCTGCAATAAGTAGTTAAGAGATACACAAAACCAAAATATGATGTCAAACACATTAAACATTGAGGGGGGAGTAAAAATAGTAAAAATGTATGGTGGGTAGAATGCATTTGAACTTAAGAGATCATCAACTTAAAATATCATATTGTTATATAAGAACCTCAAGGTAACCAAAAACCAAAAACCACACACACACACACACACACACACACACACACACACAAAAGGAATTCAAACATAAGACTAAAGACAGTCATCAAATGACAAGGGAATAAAAAAGGAACAAAAAAGAATTATAAACAATCAAAAAACAATTTTTAAAATGTCAATACATACATAGATATTGATAGTTATTTTAAATATAAATGGACTAGATGCTCCAATAAAAAGATACAGAGTGGCTGAATAGATAAAAAAACAAGACCCATATATCTGTTGCCTACAAGAGACACATTTCAGATCTACAGACACACACAGACTGAAAGTGAGGGGATGGAAGAAGGTTTTCCACACAAGTGCAAACAAAAAGAAAGCTGGGTGGCAGTATTTATATCACACAAAATAGACTTAAAAGCTGTAACAAGACATAATGATAAAGAGATCAATCCAACAAGAATATAACAATTATAAAAATATATATGCACCCAACATAGGAGCACTTAAATACATAAAGCAAATGTTAACAAGCATAAAGGGAAAAACTGACAGTAATAATGGAAGGGACTTTAACACCTCACTTACATCACTGGATACATCATTCAGACAGAAAATCAATAAGTAACAATGACCTGAAATGACACAGTAGATTTGATTGAGTTAATAGATATATACAGAAAATTTTATCTCAAAACAGAGAATACACAGTCTTTTCAAGTGCACATGGAATATTTTCCAGGATAGATCACATGTTAGGACACAAAATAAGTCTCAATAAATTTTAAAAGACTGAAATCAAGGATATTTTCCAACCACAACAGCATGAGACCAGAAATCAACACAAGAAGAAAACTGCCAAGAAACCCAAACACATTAATTCTAAACAGCACACTACTAAAAACCAATGGGTCAGGCCACAACAGTGAGAGGCCCACGTACCGCAAAAAAAAAAAAAAAAAAAAAAAAAAAAAAAAAAAAAAAAAAAAAAAAAAAAAAAATCTATGGGACGCAGCAAAAGCAGTTGTAAGAGGGAAGTTTATATCTATACAAGCCTACTTCAGGAAACAAGAAAAATCTCAAATAAACAATCTAACCTTATGCCTAAAGGAACTAGAAAAAAAGAAGAACAAGCAAAATCCAAAGTTAATAGAAGGAAACAATAAAGATCAGAGCAGGACTAAATGAAATAAAGACTAAAAAAACAATAGTAAAGGTCAATGAAGCTAAGAGCTGGTTCTTTGAAAACAAAATTGATAAACCTTTAGCCAGACTCATCAAGAAAAAAAGACAGAGTGCCCAAATAAATAAAAACAGAACTGAAAGATGAGACGTTACAACTGACACCACAGAAATACAAAGGATCATAAGATTACTACAATTATACACCAATAAAATGTACAACCTAGAAGAAATGAATAAATTCCTTAAAAAGTGAAATCTCCCAAGACTGAATCAGAAAGAAACACAAAATATTAACAGACCGATTACCAGTAACAAAATTAAATAAGTAACTTAAAAACTCCCAACAAATAAAAGTCCAGGACCAGACAGCTTCACAGGTGAATTCTACCAAACATTTAAAGAAAAGTTAACACCTATCCTTCTCAAACTATTCCAAAAAACTGAAGAGGAAGGAACGCTTTCAAACTCATTCTATGAGGCCAGCATCACCCTGATACCAAAACCAAACAAAGACACCACAAAAAAAGAAAATTACAGGCCAATATCACCAATGAACATAGATGTACAAATCCTCAACAAAATGTTAGCAAAACCAAAAACAACAATACATTAAAAGGATCATACACTATGATCAAGTGGGATGTATCCCAGGGAGGCAAAAATAGTTTAATATCCACAAACCAGAGTGATACACCACACTAACAAACTGAAAATAGAAATCATAAGATCATCTCAATAGATGCAGAAAAAACTTCTGACAAAATTCAACATCCACTTATTATTAAAAAAATCTCAACAAAGTGGGTATAGAGGGAACCTACCTCAAAATAATAAAGGCCATATATGACAAACCCACAGCTAACATCATACTCAAAGGTGAAAAACTGAAAGCATTTCCCCTAAGATCAGGAACAAGGATGCCCATTCTCACCACTTTTATTCAACATAGTATTGGAAGTTCTAGCCACAGCAAACAGACAGGAAAAAGAAATGAAAGAAACCCAAATTGGAAAGGATGAAGTGAAACTGTTTTTGTTTGCACATGACATGATACTATATATAGATAATCTTAAAGATGCTACAAAAAAACTATTAGATAGGATAGTTGAGCCAGGGGTGAGAGAGCACAAGGCATTATTCCCACATGCTACCAATATTAGATATACCTTCCTAACTATTTTTAAATAAGTAGTACCAAGTTAATTTGGTCAATTTGCAATGAAAATATGAATTATATTAACAGGTATTTGTGGTTCAGTGAGTACAAACTTGCCACCTCATTGTCTGAACACTGGTCCTAAAAGTAATGTTTAAAAAAATGTTCAAACATAACCACATTTCAAATCCTAATCCCTAATTCCTTCATTTAATCAGTGGAGCTGAATCTGAAAGAAAAAGACACAATACCAGAAAGCAAAACAAGATCACAGTAACCAGGCATCTTTACTTTTCAAAATTCTGAAATGTTTTTGTGCAGTTGCTACAATGCAGATATAAATTTCACCTGCAACTCTTAGTAGGGCCGAAGGGTTCCACAGAACTACCATTTTTCCTTCCATGACATTCATTTGAAACAGTAGCAGTTTTATGCACATAAAATTAATTTCATATTCATGTACCGTGTCTATGATAAATGCTGCCATAGTGGATTATGTTTTATAAGGTAAATATTATATAGGAACAACTCATTCCCAGTACATTTAATTTGCAAAATCAACCAGAAATCAGGAGTAACAGATTGCAAGTTTGCAATTTGTAAGGTGTTTTTGTTTCTTTTGTTTTGTTTTTTTTTTTAAGAAATACCTGATGCTCTGGTCTTTCACATTCAGATCACGTGTGATAAAATAGTTTTTTTGTCGGGGGGTTGTGGAAAGATGGCGGAGGAGTAAGACGCGGAGATCACCTTCCTCCCCACAAATACACCAGAAATACGTCTACATGTGGAACAACTCCTACAGAACACCTACTGAATGCTGGCAGAAGACCTCAGACCTCCCAAAAGGCAAGAAACTCCCCACGTACCTGGCCGAGTGGATGAAAGGCTCTTGCTGCTCCAGCCAGGAGTCAGGACTCTGCCTCTGAGGTGGGAGAGCCAACTTCAGGACACTGGTCAACAAGAGACCTCCCAGCCCCACATAATATCAAACGGCGAAAATCTCCCAGAGATCTCCATCTCAACACCAGCACCCAGCTTCACTCAACGACCAGCAAGCTACAGTGCTGGACAACCTATGCCAACCATATAGCAAGACAGGAACACAACCCCACCCACTAGCAGAGAGGCTGCCTAAAATCATAATAAGTCCACAGACACCCCAAAACACACCACCAGACGTGGACCTGCCCACTAGAGAGACAAGATCTAGCCTCATACACCACAACACAGGCACTAGTCCCCTCCACCAGGAAGCCTACACAACCCACTGAACCAACCTTAGCCACTGGAGACAGACATCAAAAACAACGGGAGCTACGAACTTGCAGCCTGCAAAAAGGTGAACCCAATCACAGTAAGATAAGCAAAATGAGAAGACAGAAAAACACACAGCAGATGAAGGAGCAAGATAAAAACCCACCAGACCTAACAAATGAAGAGGAAATAGGCAGTCTACCTGAAAAAGAGTTCAGAATAATGATAGTAAAGATGATCCAAAATCTTGGAAATAGAATGGACAAAATGCAAGAAGCAGTTAACAAGGACCTAGAAGAAATAAAGATGAAACAGACAATGATGAACAACACAATAAATGAAATGAAAAATACTCTAGATGGGATCAATAGCAGAATAAATGAGGCAGAAGAACGGATAAGTGACCTGGAAGATAAAATAGTGGAAATAACTACTGCAGAGCAGAATAAAGAAAAAAGAATGAAAAGAACTGAGGACAGTCTCAGAGACCTCTGGGACAACATTAAACGCACCAACATTCGAATTATAGGGGTTCCAGAAGAAGAAGAGAAAAAGAAAGGGACTGAGAAAATATTTGAAGAGATTATAGTTGAAAACTTCCCTAATATGGGAAAGGAAATAGTTAATCAAGTCCAGGAAGCACAGAGAGTCCCATACAGGATAAATTCAAGGAGAAATACGCCAAGACACATATTAATCAAACTGTCAAAAACTAAATACAAAGAAAGCATATTAAAAGCAGCAAGGGAAAAACAACAAATAACACACAAGGGAATCCCCATAAGGTTAACAGCTGATCTCTCAGCAGAAACTCTACAAGCCAGAAGGGAGTGGCAGGACATACTGAAAGTGATGAAGGAGAAAAACCTGCAACCAAGATTACTCTACCCAGCAAGGATCTACCCAGCAAGATTTGATGGAGAAATTAAAACCTTTACAGACAAGCAAAAGCTGAGAGAGTTCAGCACCACCAAACCAGCTTTACAACAAATGCTAAAGGAACTTCTCTAGACAAAAACACAAGAGAAGGAAAAGTCCTATAATAACGAACCCACAACAATTTAGAAAATGGGAATAGGAACACACATATCGATAATTACCTTAAATGTAAATGGACTACATGCTCCCACCAAAAGACACAGATTGGCTGAATGGATACAAAAACAAGACCCATATATATGCTGTCTACAAGAGACCCACTTCAGACCTAGAGACACATACAGACTGAAAGTAAGGGGATGGAAAAAGATATTCCATGCAAATGGAAACCAAAAGAAAGCTGGAGTAGCAATTCTCATATCAGACAAAATAGACTTTAAAATAAGGACTATCAGAAGAGACAAAGAAGGACACTACATAATGATTAAGGGATCGATCCAAGAAGAAGAGATAACAATTGTAAATATTTATGCACCCAACATAGGAGCACCTCAATACATAAGGCAAAAACTAGCACCCATAAAAGGGGAAATCGACAGTAACACATTCATAGTAGGGGACTTCAACACCCCACTTTCACCAATGGACAGATCATCCAAAATGAAAATAAATAAGGAAACACAAGCTTTAAATGATACATTAAACAGGATGGACTTAATTGATATTTATAGGACACTCCATCCAAAAACAACAGAATACACATTTTTCTCAAGTGCTCATGGAACATTCTCCAGGATAGATCATATCTTGGGTCACAAATCAAGCCTTGGTAAATTTAAGAAAATTGAAATTATATCAAGTATCTTTTCCGACCACAACGCCATGAGACTAGATATCAATTATAGGAAAAGAGCTGTAAAAAATACAAACACATGGAGGCTAAACAATACACTACTTAATAACGAAGTGATCACTGAAGAAATCAAAGAGGAAATTAAAAAATACCTAGAAACAAATGACAATGGAGATACAACGACCCAAAACCTATGGGATGCAGCAAAAGCAGTTCTAAGAGGGAAGTTTATAGCAATACAAGCCCACCTTAAGAAGCAGGAAACATCTCGAATAAACAACCTAACCTTGCACCTCAAGCAATTAGAGAAAGAAGAACAAAAAAACCCCAGAGTTAGCAGAAGGAAAGAAATCATAAAAATCAGATCAGAAATAAATGAAAAAGAAATGAAGGAAACAATAGCAAAGATCAATAAAACTAAAAGCTGGTTCTTTGAGAAGATAAACAAAATAGATAAACCATTAGCCAGACTCATCAAGAAAAAAAGGGAGAAGACTCAAATCAATAGAATCAGAAATGAAAAAGGAGAAGTAACAACTGACACTGCAGAAATAAAAAAAATCATGAGGGATTACTACAAGCAACTCTATGCCAATAAAATGGACAATCTGGAAGAAATGGACAAATTCTTAGAAATGCACAAACTGCCAAGACTGAATCAGGAAGAAATAGAAAATATGAACAGACCAATCACAAACACTGAAATTGAAACTGTGATTAAAAATCTTCCAACAAACAAAAGCCCAGGACCAGATGGCTTCACAGGCGAATTCTATCAAACATTTAGAGAAGAGCTAACACCTATTCTTCTCAAACTCTTCCAAAATATAGCAGAGGGAGGAACACTCCCAAACTCATTCTACGAGGCCACCATCACCTTGATACCAAAACCAGACAAGGATGTCACAAAGAAAGAAAACTACAGGCCAATATCACTGATGAACATAGATGCAAAAATCCTCAACAAAATACTAGCAAACAGAATCCAACAGCACATTAAAAGGATCATACACCATGATCAAGTGGGGTTTATTCCAGGAATGCAAGGATTCTTCAATATACGCAAATCTATCAATGTGATTAACCATATTAACAAATTGAAGGAGAAAAACCATATGATCATCTCAATAGATGCAGAGAAAGCTTTTGACAAAATTCAACACCCATTTATGATAAAAACCCTGCAGAAAGTAGGTGTAGAGGGAACTTTCCTCAATATAATAAAGGCCGTATATGACAAGCCCACAGCCAACATCATCCTCAATGGCGAAAAACTGAAAGCATTTCCACTAAGGTCAGGAACAAGACAAGGTTGCCCACTCTCACCACTCTTATTCAACATAGTTTTGGAAGTTTTAGCCACAGCAATCAGAGAAGAAAAGGAAATAAAAGGAATCCAAATCGGAAAAGAAGAAGTAAAGCTGTCACTGTTTGCAGATGACATGATACTATACATAGAGAATCCTAAAGATGCTACCAGAAAACTACTAGAGCTAATCAATGAATTTGGTAAAGTAGCAGGATACAAAATTAATGCACAGAAATCTCTGGCATTCCTATATACTAACGATGAAAAATCTGAAAGTGAAATCAAGAAAACACTCCCATTTACCATTGCAACAAAAAGAATAAAATATCTAGGAATAAACCTACCTAAGGAGACAAAAGACCTGTATGCAGAAAATTATAAGACACTGATGAAAGAAATTAAAGATGATACAAACAGATGGAGAGATATACCATGTTCTTGGATTGGAAGAATCAACATTGTGAAAATGACTCTACTCCCCAAAGCAATCTATAGATTCAATGCAATCCCTATCAAACTACCACTGGCATTTTTCACAGAACTAGAACAAAAAATTTCACAATTTGTATGGAAACACAAAAGACCCCGAATAGCCAAAGCAATCTTGAGAACAAAAAATGGAGCTGGAGGAATCAGGCTGCCTGACTTCAGACTATACTACAAAGCTACAGTAATCAAGACAGTATGGTACTGGCACAAAAACAGAAAGATAGATCAATGGAATAGGATAGAAAGCCCAGAGATAAACCCATGCACATATGGTCACCTTATCTTTGATAAAGGTGGCAGGAATATACAGTGGAGAAAGGACAGCCCCTTCAATAAGTGGTGCTGGGAAAACTGGACAGGTACATGTAAAAGTATGAGATTAGATCACTCCCTAACACCATACACAAAAATAAGCTCAAAATGGATTAAAGACCTAAATGTAAGGCCAGAAACTATCAAACTCTTAGAGGAAAACATAGGCAGAACACTCTATGACATAAATCACAGCAAGATCCTTCTTGACCCATCTCCTAGAGTAATGGAGATAAAAACAAAAATAAACAAATGGGACCTAATGAAACTTCAAAGCTTTTGCACAGCAAAGGAAACCATAAACAAGACCAAAAGACAGCCCTCAGAATGGGAGAAAATATTTGCAAATGAATCAACTGACAAAGGATTAATCTCTAAAATTTACAGGCAGCTCATGCAGCTCAATAACAAAAAAATAAACAACCCAATCCAAAAATGGGCAGAAGACCTAAATAGACATTTCTCCAAAGAAGATATACAGACTGCCAACAAACACATGAAAGAATGCTCAACATCATTAATCATTAGAGAAATGCAAATCAAAACTACAATGAGATATCATCTCACACCAGTCAGAATGGCCATCATCAAAAAATCTAGAAACAATAAATGCTGGAGAGGGTGTGGAGAAAAGGGAACACTCTTGCACTGCTGGTGGGAATGTGAATTGGTTCAGCCACTATGGAGAACAGTATGGAGGTTCCTTAAAAAACTACAAATAGAACTACCATATGACCCAGCAATCCCACTACTAGGTATATACCCTGAGGAAACCAGAATTCAGAAAGAGTCATGTACCAAAATGTTCATTGCAGCTCTATTTACAATAGCCCGGAGATGGAAACAACCTAAGTGCCCATCGTCGGATGAATGGATAAAGAAGATGTGGCACATATATACAATGGAATGTTACTCAGCCATAAAAAGAAACGAAATTGAGCTATCTGTAATGAGGTGGATAGACCTAGAGTCTGTCATACAGAGTGAAGTAAGTCAGAAAGAGGAGGAGAAATACCGTATGCTAACACATATATATGAAATTTAAGAAAAAAAAAATGTTATGAAGAACCTAGGGGTAAAACAGGAATAAAGACACAGACCTACTGGAGAACAGACTTGAGGATATGGGGAGGGGGAAGGGTGAGGTGTGTTAGGGCGAGAGAGAGACATGGACATATATATACTAACAAACGTAAGGTAGATAGCCAGTGGGAAGCAGCCGCATGGCACAGGGAAACCGGCTCGGTTCTTTGTGGCTGTCTGGAGGGGTGGGATAGGGAGGGTGGGAGGGAGGGAGACAAAGAGGGAAGAGATATGGGAACATATATATATGTATAACTGACTCACTCTGTTATAAAGCAGAAACTAACACAC
>NW_006774067.1:4537303-4575910 GCF_000442215.2 Lipotes vexillifer
GTAGGGAAACTATTAACTATATAATATATTATTTGTGGAAAACTGACTCTCCTTATTGTGTAGGACAGAATTTTGGGTGGGCCTTCATGATATCTGTCCCCTATTATTCACTCCCTTATGTAATTCTCTTCCACTTGAGTGTGGGTGGGAATTGTAACTTGCTTCTAACCAAAGAATTTAACAAAGGTGATGGGATGTCATCTCTGTCTTACATAAAACTGTAGCTTCTGTCTTATTAGCAGATCTTCTCCCTTGCTGGCATTGATGAAGCAAGCTTCAGTGATATTCATTGCCATATGTAGAGGCCCATATGTCAAGAAAATGAGGGCAGCCTCTGACTAACAGCCAACAAGGAATCGAGGCCCTCAAAACAACAAGCCACAAGGATATGAATCCTGTTAATAACCATGTGAGTTTGAAAGCAAATCTTTTCCCAGTTGAGCCTTGAGTTGAGACCACAGTCTTGACTGTAGCATTGTGAAGGACCCTGAATCAGAGGAACAAACTAGGCTGTGCCAGTGTCCTGACTCAGAGAAACTGTGAGATAATAAATATGTATTGTTTTAAGTAGTTAAATTTCTGATAATTTGTCAATTAGCAATATATTAGTAATGACTCATACAACTATGACCAAAAAAAAGAAAAAAATGTTTCCTACCTCACAAAATAAGCAGAAATAAATTTCCATACATTTAAAACCCAATCATGAAAAATAAAACAAAAGTTCTTAACCACTAGAATAAAATAGCAAACCTATGACCTCAGGGTAGGAAAAGATTAATTTAAACACAGAAAGCACAACTCATAAAGTGCTGATAAATTTTGAATGGCAAAATGTATCATAAATAAATATGAAGCACAGTGTTGGAGAATATATTTGAAACATATAACAGAACTCCAACATATCAATAAAAAAATCTTCAAACAAGAAAATGACCAAATACATGACCAAGCAATTCATAGAAGAGGAAATCAGAATGACCAAGAAATATAAGAATGTATACTCAAAATCACTAAAAATTAAGTAAATACAAATTAAAACCGAATTATATACTCACACTCATCAGATGGCAGAATAATTAAAAATTAAACAATAGTTAGCACCAATGATAATATAGTGAACTAGGAACTTTCACTCACTTCTTGATGGAAGTGTAATTAACACAATCCTTTTGATATGCAATTGGGAAATATCTAGTGAAATTAAAATTGCATATAATTAACATCTGAGTGTTTTCATTTCTGGTCATATATAGTAGAGAATCTCATACATCCATAAAAGGAGACATATATAAAGATAGCGATTTTACTCTTTTTTCAAAGAATGAAAAAACATACAAACTGCTAGAAACTCAGTTGAACCAGGAAAGAGAGCCTGGTTGTGAGAAGTCAGGAGTAGCCAATTAAAGAAACAAGCCAAAATAAAAGAGTTTAGCCTTTAATCACTTACTGTGATGGTATATAAACCAGAAAAAGTGCTGACTATCTTGTTCCATTTTCTCCCAAGGAACACATGCTCACCCAGGATTAGGTAGATCAGTGGGGTCAGGCAATCTCATTGTTGAGAGAGCCCTGAACAAAAGGCTCCATAAACCCAGTTTCATAAGCCCAGGGCCAGAAGGGAGAAAAAGGGTTAGGGATGGAAAAGTACTAGGCAGTGAGTCAGAGTGGGAAAAAAGTATCTTCCACTTTCTCCCCTCCTTCCCAATAAGGAGTCCTTGGCAGAGGCACCTGAATGCTTCAGGTAAAGAGACCTAGGAATGAAGGCATGAGGCTAGTAGTGCAAACACGTGAAGAGCATGACCAGCCAGAAGAGCCTGAGTCCTAGACTGTAACTCCCCTTGGAGACTGCGATGAACTGGCTGGGCCTCAAGTCTGGTGTGAGGAGGGCAGATTTCCCCCTTGAAGCTTGCCAAGTAAAGCCTTTGCAATAGCCTATACTTGGGCATGAAAAAACAAATCACAGATTGGTTTTTAACCAAAACCTTATCTCCTCAAACACATAAAGCAGTAGGAATATGGGTAACTTAAAAACAAAACAAAAGCTAAACTAATATATTCAATAAAATGAAATTCTCTACAACAATTAAAATTGAACTATAACTGCATGTATAAAAACAGATTTCTAGGACATAATTTTTGAGAGTAAAAACAAATTGTACAAATATGGACAGTATGATGTCATATGTGTAAATTCAAAATTATAAAACACACATATTTAATGAATATTAATATAGTGACAAAGAGGGAAGAGATATGGGAACATATGTATATGTATAACTGATTCACTCTGTTATAAAGCAGAAACTAACACACCATTGTAAAGCAATTATACCCCAATAAAGATGTTAAAAAAAATATATAGTTTTTTGTCAAAAACTGAGAAGGGTCAGAAATTTTATCCTGCTTGCAAGCTAACAGTTTAGCCTGCCACAGTTTCATAGATTTTGGCAAAGACATGCCTGGGTCAGAGGCAAAGGAGTTTATTCCCATAGAAAAGCAGGCAGCATGAGCTTCCTGTTCAAATGAGTTCTTGGCCCCAAGTCCAATGTGGATGATACAGAGTGGCCAGGAGGGATGCTGCACACACAGTGGGTCCCAAGCTTGGGAAACTGCCGATCTTCCAAAGAGAACTGCAAGCAAAGCTGCCTTTGTCCCTGAGGGAATCTATCCTGGTCAGGAAACAAATCTGCCTCCTTCCCTAGGAGGCACAACCTCTAGCTTCTAAAGCTCTTTGCTATGCCAACATCCTTGAAAAGATAGTCCAAAACAAAATCTGTCATAAGACTTGTAGAAACACCACAGATAATTGTCCCCCAACGTTTTTGTGCGCTGTACTTCATCCTTTATTAAAATTATTTCTTCTAAATAGTTCCACACTTCATCTAAAAATAAAAAGTTTGCACTAGTTCTATGAGAACATTTTTCCAGTGATAAAACCGTACGAAGTTTGATTGTGACAAACAGGAAGAAAAATAATGCTTTTTTGATGGTAGGATTAATTTCAGTACAATTAATATATATTTGGGCTATATCTTATACTATCACAATTATATTTTATTCTCATAAAAGAACCTTTTAAAAACACTCATTAGAACATTTAACAAGTATTACAAATATTTTGTATGTTTTAATTTAAATTAGATTTAATTTATTTAATTTAAATAAATTTAACTAAAGTTAAAAGGTAAGGGAAAAGTACAAAGAGACTATACAGAAACCTGTGCTAATATCTGGTCTATCAGGTGCTCTACAATATCAACAAAATATGTAGAATTTTTTTAAATCAGCCAATATTCTGGAAGTAGCCAAATATTTTGGGTTTTGGAAAATAGTAGCAAAATTATCTGCCAACATGATCTAGTTGTTTGAAACTATAAATATTGCCCAAAACAATAAAATCATAAAATTTGATAGCTCAGATGAATTTTAATGTTTCTAATCTAATCGAAGATAATCTAAAGTCTTATAAGAGCAAAAATATTTCAAGTGTCTAAGAAGGAAGGAAGGAAGGAAGGAAGGGAGGGAGGGAGAGAGGGAGGGAGGGAAGGCAAGAAGGGAGGGAGGGAAGGAAAGACAAGCCTCCTTTAAAAGAAAAAAAAATCTGTTTGCTTCAAGACCCTCTAAAACTAGATAGAGGTTTCTTCAGGTATATCCATAGAGATGGAGAAAAAAAAAAGGAGAAAGGGAAATAACAGCAGACGTATGGGTCACTACTTTATTACTTATTAAAACTTCTGGAACAATATTTTCTCATTAGCCTAAGAAGTTGACGTTGATGTTTTATCTCATATTTTTTAAAGTGGCATAACCTTAAAAAGTTCACAGAATTATAATCTTCATGAAATTTTATTAAGGTTTGAGAGGATAATGTAGCTTAATGAAATCTGGTAAATTCATGACCTACCGGAAAGTGTGTGCATCTGCTCTGAAGTGGAGTAACGGGAAATAGTCACATGCTACCAATATTACCTTTTTAACACCCACCACACTGTTACATAATAACCAGAGTATCATCTGTTGTGTTATTTATTTTTTTATTATTTTTAAAGCAATGGCTGAGTGCTGTTGGGTCATAATTAATAGCAGGCTGGAGAAGCTCTGGTCATCACTTTACAGGAAATGTCTGACCTTAGGTCATCATCTTTATTATAAGTCATTCTGAACTCCTAAATATAGAAAATAAAAAGCAATTCCTGTTGTTTGTTGAACAACTGCACACAATCATAAAGTTGATGTGCTGTGAACGATATCAATACATTTAGCCAGCAGATAAATGTAGCCTAAGGGATGACACTGAAAAGTCATCATACAGCATAATAAGCAGCAAGAAGGGGAATCAGCAAGGTGAGGTGCTTTGACTATAGCCTTTAAAGGCAGACCTGGTTTTACTAGCTGTATGACCCGGGGCAAGCTCCTTTTGGATTTATTTACCTGTAAAATGGTGATAAAAATACCGACTTCTAGGTTTGTGTGAGGATTCAGTGAGATGTATTTAAAGTGTCTATCTCACTCAACAAATGTTGACTCACTTTGCTTCCCCATCTATTTACATCTATACTAATGCTGCAATCCAGACTTCAAAATCTATATAATAGTCCTCATGAAGAAAATAGGAAGAAAAAAAACAAAGAAGAGTAAAAAGAAGGCTTTTTCCAAGGAAGGTACCAAATGACTCAAAGCTATCATAGCAGACAGTTAAATAATGAGTTTCATTCTCCCTCATATGTTGTAGGAAGAGCTTACATAAGCCTTTCAATTTTCTCTGGTTGTGCTACTGGACACCTACCAAAATGTACTGACTCAAGCATGGCACTCCAGATTGGCTAGTGTAATGGACAAAATATAATTCAATTCTCTTATTATTATATTATCATACAGATTAACTGAGTTTCTCCATGGCAGTTGTTAGTGTTAGCAATTTCATTAATGTTCCATTAAAATATCATACATTTGATGATGTATGATACATCATACATGTATGATGTGATGTATGATTTGATGATGATGATTTGATGAAGAGTCAACAATATTTACTGAGTAGGAACTGAGAAAGACAGCCTCTTCCTTTCCCTGCATTTTCAGCAATGTTAATGCACTGAGCCCACCTATGACAATTGCACTGCTCACACTAGGGGCTGTAAGTTATAATGAAGCCTGCATCTGTGGACTCATTAGCTCCATCTCCACTCCACAGGCAGATACACAGACACATACATTCATACACCACACATGCATAGATGATGAACAAATTAGGGTGTAATTAGTAATGAAGCCCAGTAAGAGGTTTCCAGACACTATTTTAAAATAGCTAATTGATATAAATGACATTCTGGAAAAAACAAAACATTTGGAAAAGAAAAAATATCGGTGGTTGCCAGAGGCTGGAGGTCAGGAGAAGGACTTGACCATAAAGAGGCATAAAGGAACTTTGGGGAGTGACAGAAATATTCTATAACTTGATTGTGGTGGTGGTTACATGACTGTATGCATTTGTCAAAATCCATAGAATTATACGCCTAAAAAGGGTGAATATTGCTGTTTGTAACTTACAGACGAATAAACCCGACTTTAATAAAAGCCAGCTAACTGGAAAAGGGAAAAGAAGGTAGAGGGACCCTTCCTGACAACAAATGCTATAATTTATCCTCCAATAATGATCCATGAAGCTAAAATGCAGAGTTGTCACAAATCTTTAAAAGAACCTACAACAGTCTATACATGAATAAATTCTTGGACTCAATACCATTAAAGGTCAGAATCAACTGAAATTGGTATTGATTAAGTACGGTCAAATTTCAACTCCACATGCTAAGGCAAAGGAAGGAAATAAAATCCATGAGGAAAGCAAAAACTTCACTGTAATTAGGAATTTAAATGGCTCCCTTTTCTCTAATAAGTTTTTTCTTCAGAGCTGTAGGTTAAAAATATAACCAAATATATCATTTAAATTATTATAATTAAAATCTAAAAACATTTCCAATTCCCAATGCTGCTCTACATTTACACATTTTGAAGCATTTTCACATTCATTACTTTATATAATTCCTGCGTAACTGGACACACAATGTAGTATATTATGTGGGAATAATAAGACTTCTTTATTTTGTATAGTATTTCAGAGTCGCAGAGGACTTACATGTGTACTATCTCCTTCAATTGTCACTAAAGCATATGCAGTAAAGATTATTAAACTGATTTTACAAAAGAGGTAAGTAAAAAGCAACTGAAAATGGTTAGATGATTTGCCCATAGTCTCAGATCTAAGGTTCTGAATTTTGACATGGGACTTGAACCCAGGTTTTCTGACTCCTAATAATAATATCTAGACTTACCTATTAGCACATATTAAAGCATTTAATTTGCACAACAACACTATGAATTGGGCACTATTATTGTCTCCCTTTAACAAGTGTGGAAACTTGTTAAGTTTCCTTAGGGGTTAAGTAACTTGGCCAACGTCACACAGCTAGAAAACTGAGGAACCAGCATTCAAACTCAGGCAACAGGGTTCCAGATTCACAGTCCAACACCCTGGAATATTGTGTGTCACAGCATCTTCTATTATTTCTGCACTAGGCATAAGGTCTCCTCTAAACAATAAGTTTGTTTTAATGGAAACTGCATTAAATTAACAAGCAACAAATTAGAATGATCAGTGTTTCACTCCTTTTTTGTAGGGCTTCAGATCTTACAGAAAGTGAACTGCTTTTCACCCTATCCTGTCTCCGGACTCACCACGTTCCTAATCCATTTAAACCCCATGGTGCGTAACTACTCTATTATATACTCTTCCTGATTTTGCTGTCCTTCCTTTACACCTTCTTTGCAACTTCTCCCCGGTTTTGAAAAACCTCATCTTCTACGTCCTTTGCTGCTACAGCCTAGCCACAAAGAGCAACTGAAAAAAAAATCACCATGAGATTGGTTTCTCCATGAAGTCTTGACCTCCAGTGTCAGCTAGGCATTAGGACCACTCAGTGATCTCTGTCATACAAGACAACTCCCTTTCCCACTCGCCCAGTCCTCCACAGCTGCTATTGCAAAGCCTCATTATTTTGCCTGGGTACCTTCTCACTTCTTATCTCTCAACACATGAACGTTTCTGACACTTAATTCAAGAAGCTGAACCAGCTGATATAAAATCTTCAACTCTTTGTCTCCACATATAGTAATATTCCTGTCTGCTTTATCTTGTACCACCACACCTCCACTTCTGGGGGAAAAGCTGTTTTTCCTCTTATTTCCAGTTATTCCGCCAGTTATACCTTTCATCCCAGCCCCTCTCAACCCCTTCAGGATTTCTTTCATCATTGGTCGCCTGTCTCTCCAGTAGCTTTGTGATCTATCTCCCTCTCCACTGCTTTTTTCCATTTAGCCTATAAACATGCTAAAACCTTTTTTTTTATTTTTAAAAATTCTCTCTTAATTTGTGTCTGACTACCTCTCGTAGACTTTCTCTTCGCAACCTAACATGTTGAAAGAGCAGATGCTCGTTGTCTCCTCTTCTTCACCTCCTCTTTGTCTCCCCAAACAGTGTCATATGTCTTTTACCTCAAAAACGACTTTGCAAAGGCTTGCAAAATTAAATTCAGTATAGTAGTTGTCTGGGGCTGGGATGAAGGGAGGGGCATTAGGAAACGTTTTGGGGGCGATGGAAACAATCTGTATCTTCACTGTGTCATCAGTGTCACATCAGTCATAACCCAATGAAACTTACACTTTCAATGGGTGCCATTAATTGTTCATAAATGATACGTTAATAAAGTTGATTAAAAAATAAACTCAGGGGCTTCCCTGCTGGCGCGGTGGTTGAGAGTCCGCCTGCCGATGCAGGGGACACGGGTTCGTGCCCCGGTCCGGGAAGATCCCACATGCCGCAGAGCGGCTGGGTCTGTGAGCCATGGCCGCTGAGCCTGCGCGTCTGGAGTCTGTGCTCCGCAACGGGAGAGGCCACAACAGTGAGAGGCCCGCGTACCGCAAAAAAATAAATAAATAAAAAATAAATAAACTCAGTGTGATGAGTTCTAAGGTTAAACAAAGAACAAAGAAATGAACTAAAAGGAAGTAGACTAGGGGCTTCCCTGGTGGCGCAGTGGTTGAGAGTCCGCCTGCCGATGCAGGGGATACGGGTTCGTGCCCCGGTCTGGGAAGATCCCACATGCCGTGGAGCGGCTGGGCCCGTGAGCCATGGCCGCTGAGCCTGCTCGTCCGGAGCCTGTGCTCCACAATGGGAGAGGCCACAACAGTGAGAGGCCCACATACCGCAAAAAAAAAAAAAAAAAAAAAAAAAAAGAAAGTAGACTAGAGTTATCACCAGGCAAAATAAGATAAATTATGCAACTAGATACTAAATTGAGATGTTTCTTCTCAAATAAGAAAAGGAATAATATTAGACTAGAGAAACCACTTCATGGTACTAGAATTAAACAAGGAACGTATCACCTAGTCTTCACAGTTAGAGTTTAGGTAACATAACAGCTTTTAGAAATATATATATAACATTTAGTTCAACATTTTCTGTATCAACTATTTTTTAAAAATAAGTACATAGTTCAGGATGGCACTCTTGGGACCTTCAACTTTTAGACTGTACATCTGAGGCATAAAGTTGTTTGTTGTGTACTATGGTAGAAGTTTGTCTTACTGTTTCTCTACTAAGAACTCTTTTTACAGAGTGGTTTGTTATTGTAGCACTTTTTACAAAGAAACTATACTTGAACAGTTCCAAACTGTACATACTGTATGAAGCTTCTCCTCTCATTGGGTTTCTTATTTCTATGTGGAATTTCATATCTTGCAGTGTCCTGTAAATAAAGATTAAATACCACCCTTAAAAAAAGAATAAGTGCATAACATTAAATTATACTCGATGGAAGAATTTCTACAGCTACCGATAAAAAGCCTGGACTGGGCTTGTTACTTTCTGACAGTATAATACACTGCAGAAACAGACAAGGATTGAAGAAAAATCATCTTCTGCATGCCAGATACTTCATATATATAATCTCATTTCATCTAACATGCATAATAAAAGCTTGTTAGATGAAATGAAATCACTTATTTAAGCGGTTAAATAACACAGCTAATATGTAGTAGAACCAGAATCAGTTCCAGAATCCATCAAGCTTAAAACCCTTCCTCTATGCCATACACATCCAATCACCTACAGAAGTGGGTTGTCAACATGCCCATTAAGTGATCTCTCAGATATCAATTGCCTGAGAAAGTCATTGGCAAATGCTGGGTCACAGGCAATTTGTCCTCACATTCACCGATGTGTGCACAGACTATGGAACTGTGGAGAAATGGACTAGGAGAAATAAATGTGCTTTAGCCACCAAGAAATGTGGAAGTCAGAGTCTCTACACTGAGAGCTCACCTGTACTCTCTCTCAGTCCTCTCAAATGATGTGGACCAGAGGAGGAATTTCAAGAAAGCAAAAAATATGTGATCAACCTTATTTCTATTGCCTTCAGGCAGTTATTGGTTGAATCCCAAGAGTTCTACACCATATAATATTGAAGAAGCAGGCATGACCATAGTAAGTACCTTGACCATAAAGCATTTGTTTTTCAATAAAAACTACATTTTTATAGGTGCACATAAAATGTGTTAGCTGCAAAATGCACTCTCAAAAGCTCAATTAATTACCTTGTTGGGTGGAGTTATTTAGTATTATCCATTCAGAGAATGGAAACATTTCAATTTTAGTTTCAGTTGCACAAATTCAGAACTGTTCTCTCTGATGACAATGAGCAAGTAACTCAGCCATTCCCTGTATAACACAGAAATTGTAGGTATCATCTCAGCATAAAACAGAGAGTATTCCTCGAATTCTCATTTTCTCACAACCCACAGCCAATATATCATGAATCCCAGCAATTCTACCTTTAAAATATAGCCCATATTCCACTACTTTGCTACACTCCACTACCCACACACTGTCACCATTTAGATGGTCTCTCTGCATCCGTCCTTACCCAGCTATAGTATATTTCCACACTGCAGCCAGAAGGGCCCTATTGAAATATAAGTCTGATATGTCATTCTTCCGCTTGAAATCTTCCAGAGGCTTTCCATCACACTCAGATTGAAAGCAAATGTCTCTATAATCACCCGTAAGACCCTACCTACATAGCACACCACACACACACACACACACACACACACACACACACACACACACACACACACACACACCTGACCTCATCATCTACTATTCTCCTCTTCACCCCAGGGCTCTTCTTTCAGCACCTGGAACACACCAGGCATTCCCCTGCCTCAACACTGTCTGTTCCCTCTGTCTGGAATCCTCTCCCCAGATACCCCAATTCTCACTCCTACAGTTAAGCCTTTGTTCAAATATTCATTTTCAGAGAGGCTTTAATCACCCTACTTTAAATTGCATCACTCTTTTACCCTGTTTTGTTTTTCTCCTTAGCACATATCACAATCTCACATATTATATATCTTATTTTCTTGTCAATCTCCCCCCAGGGAAATAGAATGTAAGCTTTATAAAGTTTTATCTGCTTTATTCATTGCTTTGTTCCCAGTGCCTGGAACATAGGAAAATTCAAGTAAATATCTGGTGAGTGAACATTACTGTATGACTGAAATAATGAAATCATAACCTCTACACAGAGAAGAATACTTATCTTCTTGTTTGCTACAGCTGAAGTATGTACTGTTCCTCTAGTGCTGTTGCCAAGTCATTTAATGTAAATTTAAAATAAGTGAGAAATTAGGGCAGAAGTCTGCTTTACATGGCTGAGTACTGGAATTTTGTGTATCATAAAATGATTCCTACCCTCCCTGATTTAACAATGTTAGCATTATGCAGATTTTTCATAAAGCATTTTCTAGGCTGTTATTTACAGAAATATTATGCTTAGTCCACAATTACTTTCTGACACGGAATCAAAAACTGATGGGGGAATTGATGAATACTGTCCTTTAGTGTGTTTTCAGTGAATATTACTGATATGGAAAACATTCATAAGAGATAAATATGTATAAAGCCTACTTGTTTCTCCTGTAAAATATTAGATTTAGACATCTGATCTCATAATTTTTTTAGAAGGAAACCAAAAGAGAGTTTCAATTAGATATCCACCAGGAGAACAAACTCTAGGCCATGAGGCAGGGAAAAGGGAGATGACAGACCAACCCAAACTGCACAGGACCTGTTTAGTACCAGTGTCTCTCACTAGTAGTAAGCCAGCAAGATGGAGTTCTTGGTAAGATGGAGATGTCACGTCCAAATGGGCTAAAAAGTAATAACAGCCAAGGCAGAGAGGGGAAGAACACCAAGTGGGAAATCCAAGAATGTCTTCCAAGATTTGGAGTGTATGGAGGGGTAATGTAGCCATATTTGAAAAGAAAGGAGTTTTAGGCACAGAGTCAGTGGAACCAGTAAAATTACTGGAGAAAATGATTTACTCTTGCCAGATTGCATCTATACCTTTAGACAGACCTTGCATCTTCAGCAATAAAATCTCATCTCTGTTGGGGTTTTTTGCCTGGCTTGGTAATGCCCTGCTCCTATATGAAACCAGACTGGGAAATTCCCTTTCTCTAGTTGCAGATACATCCTGATACAACTGTCCTCACACATTTGGGGTATATCCTACTGAAAATATTAGGACCTATTACTGAGGAGGCAGAGGATTCTTACAGCCCAAATCCTCTGGGATTCTTAGTCATCATTTGGTGATTAATTACTTGGCTTGTCATCAATGGCAGTTTATGCCTCTATGATCTCATTTGCAAAAATCATATCATGAGCACCAACAATGTTCCAATATCTTCCTCAGTAATTGTCCGGAATGACTGAGCCTAGAGCCTATCAGTGGGATTTAGTAATATATTTTTTCAGAAAGGATAAACTTTTGAAAGTGCTTTAGTCTAATTTGTGGAATAACATTTATTATTTTCTAATGAGAATGTCACGTGTCATGTTTAAAACTTTGTCAGAGTTATTCTGTTGTTATTATTCAGGTTTGGATACTTTTGAACAAAACTACCAAAAGGACATTGATTTTATTGGAGTCTTGGTTCTTTTGTTGTTGTTGTTGTTTTGGTGGGGTATTCTAATAAAAAGTTAATCTCAATCTCTCTCTCTCAGAATATTTATCTAACCACAGGATAAGACGACAGACATATGGAACAATAAGATTGATTTCTGCTTACCTACAGCCCTATACAACTGCTTACAGAGGAAATACTTCCCTAAAGAGACCAGCATGCTATGAATGACTTACTATTTAAAAGGCCAGTCATGGACTTGGAAAAATATATTCCTTATATTAATAACTTCCTAAAACATTCCTGGTTCAGTTATGTGTATAATCTGTCTCAGTGATACTGGGAGTCAAAAGAAATCTAAGGAAAGACTCTTGATGAGAATATCCATCTCAGATTTGGACCTGGTTATGAGGAACTCTTTATTAACTGGCCTTTTGATTACAGACAGACTGCACTAAGACTTCTCAGAGACTGCTGTTTGTGTCATCTCAAGAGGATAAATAAGCCTAACCAGGTATTTTCCTATTTGATTCATGAACTAGCTATCATGGAGAGAGGCCTATATATTTATATAAGTCCAATTCAGATTTTCTATGAATCACACTCTGGTGGGATCACTGCCACTCCAAAATTTCCTAATATTTATCAATGATCCCCTGGATTATTGGGCACTATAAACTGAAAATGTTGCCAAATTTATAAATAGTATCAGGCTCTCTCTGCAGCTATCCTATCTTATGGTACTATTTTTCTGTTCTCATTTAGAACTATGAAAACAAAGTAGATACTAAATTAAATACATATAGTAGTAAAATTCTAATAAAATCTGAAGGAGAAAGGACTATTGACATTCCTATTATCAATAACGGTCAAACATGTTTCATATCTAAAGCTAGAGAATCTAAAAACTGTAACTACTAGGTTCATTGGGGCAATTGAGGTAGTGTAATTAGACTGTCTCACAGAAAATGCTTGTAGACAGAATCCGTTGAATATTTTAGCTTTAACATTCACCAACTATGTGACAAGGATCAAGTTAGTAGGCCCTTCGAGATTCCAATTCCTCACCTATAAAATAAGGATAATGGTAGCAGCAACATCACATGGTTGCTTTTCACTGCTCCTGACACACATTTAGTATTCAATAAATGTCCAATGTTCTCATTATGTTTTAACGATAATAATCTGTGTCAGGGGCTGCTCATTGTCTACTAATGCTCAATCCCCTTGTTCTTCAGTTTTGGAACCCCTCACTTTTAGCTCAACACATGGCCTTATGGAATAAAGACTACATTTCCCAACATCCTTTGCACTTAGGTACATGTAAGAAAGTTATAAGGCCAATGGGAATTTTTTGTTTTAAGGCTTTATGTGTGACTTTCAGGATATGCCTTCAAAAGGAGGGAGCAGAGTCACAAAAGATCATCCCAGATAAAGAAGCATGAGAAGAAAAGCTTGAGTCCATGCTTCTCCTTTCGGAGTGTATATCTGAGCACTTCAATATCCTCTCGAAGCCGAGCCCCCATGTCTGAAGGTTCAAATTCACCATGTCTGTACAGTAGGGCCCATAAATGTGAACCTGAAAAACAGTCCACAGGTGATTCTTATATGAACATGTAGTTTAAGAACCACTGCTGTAGAGTCTCCACCAAGTCTCCTACATCTAGAATATGAAGACTAAGGGAATATCAATCAAACAGTACATTGGAAACACTGCAAACTGAACAAGACTCAGACTATCTCTAAAACAGCCAAACAATGCCTGACTACAGAACACAGCATAAAAAGTTCCTGCTCATTTGTTCTTTCTACATGGTGAGCTATGTCCTTAAATTATGAAAAACTTTGTCTCTTAATCCATTTCCCATCCAGAACCTCAAAGTCTCTAATAACGTAGTCTAGATTTCCCTTAATTGCATTTGTGCGCACATTTATCTGAAGAAGTAAGTAGATTCAGTGAGTGAAAGGAGTCTTGATGAGCCCTCTGTCACCTCTTGAATACCTGCTCCAGGTTGGCTGCACACCTCCAGATGGAATCATCTCCATAGCTTTCATATAGTCATCAACCACTATGTCATTCTTCTAGATCAGGGGTTCTCAATCAGGCGTGATTTTGCCAGGGCCCATTTGACAATGGCTGGAGACGTTTGCAGGTTGTCATGACTGGAAGGGCTACTAGCAACAACCGGGGAGAATCCAGGAATGCTGCTACACATCATATAATGCGCAGGACAGACCTCCACAACAAAATGTTATCCAATCCAAAATCAACAGTGCCAAAGGTTGAGAAACTGTTTCAAAGGGTGTTAAAAGAACCCCTTCCCCTACAGACACGTGGATAGAATGCCCAAATACACAGTCTCTGAGAAGCAGCTCGCATCTAGCTAGGACATAAGCTCTGTGAAGAAAGAGGCCACGCTTATTGTGCACAGCCCTGTAGACATCCAATCTTAACATCTGTGAGACAGTACAGCGTAGCAGTGAGGAGCATGGGCTCTGCAGTAAGACCATTTACTAAAAATTTCCTAACATAATTATTATGAATATTAAATGAGTTAATCCATGTAAAGTTCTTAGAACAGTATCTGACACATAATACATGATTAATAAAATAATGCTATTTTAAAATAAAGTAATAAATAAGACAATTTGGTGAAGGAATGAATAATTTTATGATGCCCCAATAGTGCAGAAAATCTCTTCCATCTTTCCCATCTTTCAACCTCTATGTCCTTTTGTTACAACCCACCTTAAATCATATCCTGATAAGTAGTAGGAAATAACTTTATTTTTTAATATATGAACATAGATAATAGATATAGGATCTCCATGTCTTCAAATACCTTTCTTTCCCTGGTTTCCCGCCCCCCACCTCCGGGAGCAATTCCTCTATAAATCTAAGAAGATTCCATCTTCCCACATATGACAGAACCTCAGAGAAACATCCCTCACACCCTTCGTCCTTCCTCTAATAACGAGCTTATAAGTCACTTGCACAATGTTGGTAATCACAGGAAAAATAAACACCACAAATTTTTGCCACACTTTTTCACAGTGGCATTATGCTGGGGTGTCAAGATGAAATAGCAGCGTTTCTTGTCTTCCCCCTCTGAATAATCCTCCTTGGCCTTTGAAAACTATCTTTTTTAAGCTGCTGCCACAAAGGCTCCCATTTTACCCTCCCGTGCTCCTTCTCCATCCAGCCTACCTTAGCTAACTCACTAGCGAGACAGAAACTTAGCCTTGTCAGTATAGCTGCCGCGCATTGAACATCCTTATGTGCCCAGTACTGTGATGGATGTTTCACTCCCGCTGTCTCTTTTAAGTTTCTCAACAGTATTACCAGGCATGCATTTTTATCCCATTCCTATCAGAGAATGTGGCTCTAGTTGAGATATCTGCCTCTAGTAACTGATGGAATCCAAAACCTAACCCCCATCTGCTAAATACCAATTCTATTTTCACTATCCTTCTCGACCCAACCTGTGCTTGACTCCTTTACGGCTTCCTGGAAAACACACATCATGTAATAGAATCCCTCCACTCTCGCTGATTCTTTTACACAGGACTACCCCACGCACTCGTTGTTCACACTGCCTGTCCCTAGGGCAGGGGTCCCCAACCCCCAGGCCACGGACCAGTACCAGTCTGTGGCCTGTTAGGAACCAGGCCGCACAGCAGGAGGTGAGTGTCAGGCTGGCGAGCGAGCAAAGTTTTTACAGCCGCTCCCCATCGCTGGCATTACCGCCTGAGCTCCACCTCCGGTCAGATCAGTGGCAGCATTAGATCCTCATAGGAGCGCGAACCCTGCTGTAACCTGCGCATGCGAGGGATCTAGGTTGCACGCTCCTCGTTAGAATCTAATGCCTGATGATCTGAGATGGAGCTGAGGCCGTGATGCTAGCGCTGGGGAGCAGCTGCAAATACAGATTATCATTAGCAGAGAGGTTTGACTGAGTGGAGACCATAATAAATTGACTGCTTGCAGACTCATATCAAAACCCTATCAGTGAGTGGCAAGTGAAAACAAGCTCAGGGCTCCCACTGATTCTGCATTATGGTGAGTTGTATAATTATTTCATTGTATATTACAATGTAATAATAATAGAAATAAAGTGCACAATAAATGTAATGCACTTGAATCATCCCGAAACCACCCACCCCCCGCCCCAGTCCACGGAAGAACTGTCTTCCACAAAACCGGTCCCTGTTGCGAAAAAGGCTGGGGACCACTGCCCTAGGGAAAGGGGAGGTAAAAGAACTGCTCTCACCCTGAGCATTTCAGACATTTCCACGAGGTCCTTCTGATGAAATTTCTCATTGTTTAATGAATTACTGAAAAATAAATAAATAAGAACACTTCTCCATTCAGGAAAAGTGTTCCTGATTCAAATGATTGTTTTTTCCTCTCTGAAATGCTCGGAGACACATCTGCATTAATTCTAGGCATGTGTGGAGATAACCTAACTTTCAGCCTGACTTGCCATTTAAAAGATTTACATTTCATCAGAGAGACACATATAATAAATTTACCATATTAAAAGACAGAACACTGTATTTCTTCATTTTCTTTCTCTGGCATGACAGGCAAGTGTAGTGTTAAGTCAGAGCGGAAGAAAACATGAAATGCCTCACTCTGGCTAAGCCTCCACCTGAACCTAGAACTGCATGGAGAAGAGGGAGAGAAAGTAAAGAGGAGGGAAAGAAAGCTAAGAGGAAAACTAAGAAGGAAAGACACAGCACTAAAGCACTGTCCTCTCAGTCAAGCAACTGAAACTCTGGGGTTTTGTTTGATTACTTCTATTCCCTTGTCACCCAAATCAACACACTCATCAAGACTACTGATTTTTCCTTCAAGCGCATCTTATAACACCCATGCCTTGAATATTTACTGAGTGACTGCTATGGGCAAGGAAATATGCTATATACCATGGAGTATATAGTATTTAGTATATAGTATATACTAAACATATAATTTCTGTAAGCTGCCCAGAATATATATATATGTGTGTTGTGTGATTACATGTATAATATAGTATATGAGTGTGTTTTTTGCTGGCAATAGTTCTTATCCTCACAGATCTTACAATCTCATAAGTAAAAAAAAAGATGTGCAGAAAACAACATAATAAATTTATTAGGACAATGATCCAAAAAGAGTTATAATTAAAGGGCTATTACAGTTCAAAAAGAGAAAGAATCTAGCTAGGGCAAGGTTTCATGGCAAAAATGAAACCTAAAATTGCCTAGAAGAACAGTTAAGCTCTTGTGCTGGGGTAATTCTTTCTTGTCATATTAATATTCTTTAAAATTGCAATTCAATAATTAAAGTACAGCACTTCATGCACTTATATTTTAAAAAAAAAGTTTCATTGCCATGTAAAAAAGACATAAGAACAGTCAAAGCATTTGCCTTCACCAGGTCTAAAGCACCATTATCCACACTCAGCCATGAACTTCTGGAGATGGGCTTTCAAACCTCCAGGCTTTCTTCCCTTCCATTGTATTTGGCATGCTTCTTCAAGATTAATATTTCTTTTTTTTTTTTTTTTTTTTTTTTTGCAGTACGCGGGCCTCTCACTGTTGTGGCCTCTCCCATTGCGGAGCACAGGCTCGGGACGCGCAGGCTCAGCGGCCATGGCTCACGGGCCTAGCCGCTCCGCGGCATGTGGGATCTTCCCAGACCAGGGCACAAACCCGTGTCCCCTGCGTCGGCAGGCGGACTCTCAACCACTGCGCCACCAGGGAAGCCCAAGATTAATATTTCTTAAACCTCACTTGTATCATGTCATTCCCTTATCCTTTGGGGATCCTGACTTCTTTCCATTTCCAATCTAAACTTGTCTTTCTGACCCCACTCCACCTATTTACTTTCCCTTCCTGTGACTCCACCTTTCATCTTCCCTGGGATCCAGCCCACCTCAGGAGCTCCACGCCCTGGGTGTGAATGCTGGCTTTGCCACTGTGAGCCACGCAACCATGGGCCAGCTAGGTATTCACTCTCTCAGTGCCTCATTTTCCTCATCTAGAAAATGCAACAGTTCTTGCCTCAAAACATTAAATGAAGTATTAAACAGAACAGTGCCTGGCAGCTGCTAAGTACTCAATAAATAAAATATATATTTATCTGATGATTGCTGACAGGATATACTTCTTCCCTTTCTTGATAATGTTATAGTGGTTTTCCTTTGAGAAATTACCTCTCCCCAGATTCCATCTGCCCCTATGAAGGAATCCCAGAATCTACATCATCCCTGGAGATGCGCCCTCTATTCAGGCACTGCTCCCTCTCTCTCTCCTGGGAATTTGAGGACTGCATCCAAAACATTCGGATGACAGCGCCCCAAGAAGATAGGTAATTGGTAATTACTGTCTAGATGCTCAAGTCTGTTCTTCCCAAGACATAAGTATTTAATTCTTTCCAGTGAGCTGGCCAGGATCCCACCACTGATTTTCTCTTTTGCTTAAGTTTTCCTGAGTTGCTTTCAGATACTTACAACCAACTAAGTGATATATTAATCATCTCACTCTGAAGAAAATCTCATGGTCATCCCTTCCTTAGACACTCTCTTCATCTCACAGAGAAGGCTCTCTAATTTGCCTTTCACCTTCCCATATTCACCCCTCCCTCAAGTTCCAATACTCTTCATTAATATCTGTCCACATTGATCTTCTCTGTTCTTCCTTGACATCTAACATAGCACTGAATTTACCTTTCCTTTATAAAATACTGCCTTGTACCATCCAGTATGTGGCAATGTGTTTATCTTGTCTAATCAACTGGCTCTTAAACCCGCTGGAAATGAAATCTATACCTTATACATTGGTTTACAGCAGTATTTAACCTGGTTGATTACTGTTTGCTTTTGATTAACTGATTGACTAACTGGCTGATTGATTAACTGCAAAAAGTTGAGAACTTTGCCTCTCTGTCACTCAAAGTCCTACATCTTTGTGAACTTCTTACAAATTCTGCCCAGTCTGTTCTCTCTTTGGTCATCTTAACTATGCCAGGATTTTCCAATTATCTCAGTTTAGTACTGAACACAGTTGCCTAATACAGATTTGTGAATGGATAAAGCAATCGTTTTCTATGGTTTTAAGAAATATGATAAGAAATAAATACTTTTCAGTGGCATGTGAACAGTACAGTTGGATAGTGATTGGTTTTAGGCATTCACCAATCCCCCCCACCCCAATTAAACCTAATCAGAAAACAGCAGCATTTCACAGACCCAGCAAGTTTCCTCCTGCCATCTGGTCTGAAAAGGAAGTCAAGAAACATTAGTAGGTGGCAGGGGCTAAAGACAGTTCTATTAGTACTTGGATGTCTTCTTCCACTCTGAATATTCAGCTTTATATATCCAACTGAAGACCTTCTAGGAATAGTATTTGATTCTTCAGCAAAGAATTTTCCTCTTTGTTTCATGCAAGTTCCACCTCCAGAAATATTAATATATCTCGACCAAATACCCTAGTTAGTCTCTGAAATTTGACATCAAATCCTGTAAAAATCATTTGAATCTCAGTAACATCAACCTTTAGAATATAATTTAGTTTCATCATTTGTTTTATATCATGATTACCCAGAGATTTTTTCTCTGGACTGAAGCACATTTTATGTCTGAGACCAGATGCAAAAGTTTGGATACTCTTTTCGTGTCAGCCATGATCTAAGACTCTCTCTCCACTTGTTTGCCATACCTCCACTTACTTCCTGTTCCTAGATCTTCAGGAAAGTTGAGCTAGACCATCATGACAGCTTTAATCAAACAGGAAAACTGATCCTGGTCAGGTAAATATTGGACAAAAGGAACTGAGAGTCTTTTGGGAAAGGTGATAAGATATTTCGTATTATCCCCATGCTTCTACAGAAAACTCCTGATACGATCTGAAGCCCTCCCAAGCTCAAATCCTTTAATGCTTCCCTCTTCTTAAAGGATAAAATCAGTGACATACAAATCCCTCCATGATCTGTCCCCTGCATAAATCTCCAATCTCATGTCTCACCACTTTCTTCCTCAATATTACAAAATACTCTACCTCCCTTACATTATAAAGGATTGGGCAAAACAGTTCTTTAAAGTAAAAGTCCTAAAGAACTAGAAGTAAAAAGAAAAAGTAAGATCAAAAATAACAATCATAAATCTTAAGTTATAAGGAAAGTACACAGCAAAGAAAGGAAAAGCAAACTCTTTCAGATTAACAGATTATACGCTATTATGCTACTCTAGATATGCTGGGACCATATCTAAGAGGCAACTGGATTGGTGGCCTCCATTGCAACCACCCAAAATTTTAGCAGTACAATTGAGGGAAAGAGGATCACCACCAGAATCACCTCCTTTCTCTCTACCAAGAGAGAATCGACCTGGTTCCGCACCACGTGATCCATCACACACATCATCAAGCTTAAACATACTACAGCCATGAATACTCTACAATGACTAAACTGTTCTGTTTATTTTTATTTAAACCTTTTTACTTTAGCCTCTATTAGCCTCTTCAATAGGTAGACTCTTAAACCTCAGGGCAGTAGATAAATCGTGGATTATGCAACAAAACCCATTATCATTCATCACTTAATCCACCATCAGCCCAGACAGCCACCAGGGGATGGAGATTTGCTGAGGCACACACCATTACACCAACATCCCAATGGGAACCTTGGAGCTGGATAGTTCTATAAGCTCCTCCACTAACCAAATTCTGCCTACTCAGTCCTCTCCCTCTTCCGCTGTTGACACATCCCTCCAGCCTACCATTCCACCCTCTGTGTAAGTAATCTTCATTATCAACATCTCTTAGCCTTTACACAAACCCCTGACTCCTGCTACTTCTGCTCACGTTCTCATCTATATTTAGATCCTCTCTCATCCACCCTCAGAGCCAGAGAGGGATGAGCACTTTCCTGACTCTTCCACCGCTACTTTTATACCGCGATTCCTCCACTTTTATGAAAAAACTCTCTTCTTTTGAAGTTAATGGAGTTCACTAATTCTCTTCCCCATCTAGGCCTCCAAGTGTGATACTCACACTTCAAAAGTCTGAAGCCTGCCTACAGCTTTCTTACTAACATTCTCAAGGATTCCCCCTCAATTGTTTTGATGTTTGTTCCAATACAGCCTCGCCGTTATTTTAACTCAGCTCCCTCCATGATTCTAACGTCAATCCCCTTCATCCATCCAACTTTGCAATAACATTCCTCCAACACAATTAAACTGCAGTTAAAATTGCAATTAAACTGCAATTAAAATTCCTCCAACTCACCCCAAAATCTGAAACCTCCTTTCTATGACAGCTTTCTACTTCATCCACTTCATCACTCTACTCTGACTTTTTATTCTCACAGTGACTTCTATTCTTCATCTGTCCCAATCCATTTTCCATCACTATCACTCCCATTTTGGGTTTCCTTGCCTCTCTGGAAACCATGGCCTATACTTTCAACAATGTTTTCATCGTCACTCTAGATGTCGTACCCTCTTGATTGCTGGCCACGTGTGTCTTGTCAGCCTCCCAGGTTGAATCTCCCACATCTGCTTTCTCTATTCCTATTCCTGGGCTCTTAAAACTTGCAGAAAGGTACAAAGGAGAGTTGGATATTTCCCCAACAAAGACAAACTACTAAACATCCGGTACTACTAAACATTCGGTTACTGTCTGGAAACGTTTGTTTTGTTGTTGTTCTCTTCTACAGATTTAGCACTCCTATATCTAAAAGTCACCTGCACCAGGCTCTGCATACATGTATTTTCTTATCCTTTCCCTTAACTAGCACTCTTAAGGACATAGTCTACAATCACTACATCCATTTGTCCACTCTACACTCACTCCTTAACAGAACCCATTGGCTCTATTCCTACCACACTAATGAAATTTAAGGAGGTTCATCAATTACATTCTTTTTTCTTTTTAACTTCTCAAACTCCTTGACTCCAATAAACTACTGACCTGGCCACATAGCCTGCTGACAAGAGTACAGATCTGACTGGATGACCCCAGCCTGGCTCAGGCATAGCTCTCATGCAGCAGAGGTGAGTTGGGCACCAAAATTCCATCACAGGCACCTAGGTGGCAGCCAGGGCCACCTAGCCAATAGCCCAGCTATCACCAGCCAATCAACAGCACTCAGAGGCTTTCCTTTCTTGTTAGAGGACAGAGACAATTGCTGGTCTTTCGGTTTATAAGAAGCACCCCCATTTCTCCTCCCCTGTACTAGATCCTCCAGAGCCTCGACTCTGCACTGAATCCAGTTCCCTGTTTGGCAGTAAAACTTTACCTCTCAGTACTCAGCTCTCCTTAACAACATCTTCCAACAAAGTGCCTAAAAAGTGAAGATACCTCTATTGTGACATTCACTATTTTACATTCAATATTGGTCAAAATTACTTCTCATGAATTTTCACGCCCTATATATTAACCTAACCAAAAGGTTTTGGAAACTCCTGACACTGTGACTTCTCCGAAGAGAATTCACTTATTTAGATGTCCAATGGACTTTCACTGAGTACCTCTCATTTTCTATATACAGTAGGGATGGCTGATCTTACAAAGATGAGTAAGGTATGGCGCCTGACTTCAAGGAGTCCACAGTCCAGAGGAGCAAAGAGGCCCCCAAGAAAGGACTATAAACAGAGAGATAATGACTGTGAGAGGTAAGTGTACAAAGTCTTCTAAGAGTAGGGAGAAGGAGGAGGATTATCTCTTCTAGGGATAATCAAGAAGCCTCCACTTATATTCCTAAATAAATTGCAACCCAACTCTTTTGTCACTACTTCGTTTTCTTTCTCTATGGACCATTACTGTATTCGATTGCATTGTAATGCAGTAGAAACAAAAGGACCCCTATTATTACCATGGACTTCTTTTAACTGGATTTTTTATCAAGGATTTTTTAAGACCTTAGAGTACATTAGCCTACACTCTTCTACTCCTGTTAAAAAGAGACCTAAATTTTATTTCCAGTAGGAAACTACATTGAATAATCACATGTTTTAAGTGTGTATACACAATGTCACTAGAACTCTAGCATCAGAAATGTGCATCACGTGTATGAGCATGCATACTTTCCTGGGTATAGGTATATATACACATACACCACCACTGTAAATTTTGTGTATCCTTCCTACTGTAGTCAGTCCACACACACACAAAATAACCTGAAAAATATGTTTAGGGCACTAGTAGTTGTTTTTTGCTCAGCATCTCTTCTCTAGAAATTCCTGTTGTTTTGGTAACGTATATTCCCATTCACAAGGTGAAGCAGAAGATGTCATGGTCCTGTGATGTGCATTCTCTAGACACAGCGACCAAGGGATGATCATATGACTCAAACAAGGACCATCAATACACTCCCCGTGAGTTTGGAAATTTATAAAGGTCAGTTTCCCTCTTGGGGCCTTCATGTCAATATGAAAAACTTGGGAACTTCTGGCAGCAACATTCTACCATGTGACTCAAAGAACAGAGGAAGCCTGTCCACAGTGAGAGAGTAAAGCAAA
The DNA here is from genome assembly GCF_000442215.2 of Lipotes vexillifer. NCBI lineage: Eukaryota > Metazoa > Chordata > Mammalia > Artiodactyla > Lipotidae > Lipotes > Lipotes vexillifer. The sequence continues at coordinate 4,560,838 of NW_006774067.1, forward strand.
GCAGAAGCACTGACAAAGGCCTGAAACCGGATTCCCGAGTTTCTCACAGTGCTCAGACTTCTTATAAATTTCCCTTTTTTGCTTAAGCTCAAATTGAATTTCTATCACTTGCTAGTAAAAAAAAAAAATGCTGACTAATAAAATTCTATATAATCAGTTATATAATAGGAGGAACATATCACTCAAGTAGTGTAGGTTGTGCATCCAATTGGCCAACAAAAATGAAAACTCATTGGTTGTGATAACCAGTTCAGAATACATAGTGAATCTGGAGGACAGAAACTATAGAGATGTGATTACCTTAAACATTAAAGTCATTCTTGACCCTTTGCTCTTCTTCTTGCCCAATGTTTACTTTTTCCTATCTTTTATCCCTCACCAAGTCCTACCAATTCTTCCTTTTAAATGCCTCTCATAACTACACCATCTTATCCATTTAAATTATAATTACCCTAATCCAGACTATCTTAGCTAAATGGACCCCCACTTCCAGACTCCTCATGTCCACATATTTTGCATGCTTCTCTCCAGGAGATTATAAAACTTATACATATCATGCTTCCAGTTCTTAAATTTCCAGTGGATCTTATTGCTAACTGAATAATAATTTTAAAATTTAGCCAGGCATCAAGCCCTTTCATAATCTAGATTCCATCTACCTCTCAAACTTACATATCCCTACTCCTTTCTGTGACTTCTGAATATATCATCAATTTAATTGTCATCAACAGAGTGAGTACAATGTGTCAGGCACTATGCTTGTGATTTTATAATCCCTATAATACTTATAACAACTGTGGTGGTTTTCCAATGAGCCTTCAAATTCTTTGACACTTTTCCCATTGAAAGATGTCCCCTCCACTAGAATCCGGACCAATCTAAGTTTGTAAGTAACAAAATGCACCAACAGTGACGCTGTTAACTTCTTAGGCTAGGTCTGAAAGGATAATACAGCCTCTGCCTTGCTAAAAGGAAGAGAGGGAAAAAAAGATGGTGACTAATACATTCTATACAACCATTTATAATGGAATGAACAGGCAGTGTGCATCTCTCGGTACACTCAACCCTTGGAGGACTGAATCACCAGTAACAAGTCTAACATTAGGCTGCAAAGAAGCTCAGGCCACATAGGGAGACCATTCATAGATGCTCTAGATAAAAGCCCCAAATGAGGGCCCAGACAACAGCCAACAAGAAGTAAACACAGTTAGTAAAGATTGCCCCCAGATGATTCTGGCCCCGAGCTGTCAAGTCACCCCCAGTGAGACGAGCCTTCCCAGCTGGGACACAGAAGAGCAGAGATGAGTCATTCCCTGCTCTAGGCTGTCCATACTCCTGACCCACAGAGTTCAATGGGCTTAAAAATTGGTAATTTTTATTTTTTGGCCTTGGGACTGTTAGCAAAAGCTGGAAGATCCTTGAGAGGATCCTTTAGCCAAAGCTTTATAGCCCTTGAGGAAGCTGTTGGTGATAGCGTGAAGGCTATAATGGTAAATAGTATTGGAAGCTGAAGGAAAGAGGACCTTTCTTATTAAGTGGAAGAAAGTTTGACACGCTGTTGCCTGCAGTACCATGGAAAATAAGAAATATAACTATTGAACTGCATTTTCTAGCTAAGAAGATTTCCAGGCAGAACACTGAAAGTGCCACCTGGCTTCTTACTGGCCATGAAAAAATGCAAAACCAGAGAGATGAGCTTAAGAACAAACTGTCCTGTTTCCAAGAAAAATTTAGAAGAAACAGAAAAGAGCCAGGACTTGCTGAGCTTGAAATTAAGACTCCTTCTCCTGCCCAGCCTCTCCAGATGGCAAAATATTCTTAAAGTAAGAAATGGCCTTAGGAAAAAAATGCAGGTCACTGTCAGGAACACGTGATGAAGCCAAGGATGTGACTTCAGAAACTGTTAAGACTTCAGACACTCTTAAAGTGATGCCCCATAAACCTTTTTAAAAATACAAAAGGTTTTCTAAGGATCTTAAGGGTGTGCCTCATAAACCCTCTCAGTTAAATAACAGAGCATCTAAAAATGTCATGGACATTATTCTCCAAAGCCTCAAGGTAAACAAAGTCTCATCTTAAAGAGACTTGTATATGTAGTTTTGTCTAATGGAATGGATGTAACGTGATGCATAAAAAGCCAACAGTTTTTAACATAATTATACCTGCTTGGACTTAAAGCTAAAGAACCGATACAAAAGAAAAATAGGCTTTTGAAACCCCCTACTTTTTACTGGTAGGAAGCAAGCTGAGAAGGCTATTTAATTGCAGACATAAACTATTTTTTAACTGGAAAAGAAAAGATGCCTTAGAAAAAAGAGCTAAGAGCTCAAAGGGCAGGGCCAAGTGCCAGAAAGAACAACTTACAGGGAGCAGCATTGAGCCATAATTAAGGAAGTACCAATATGTGCCCACTTGAACGTCAGAATTGCTACAGGCCAGTGGCTGCTATAACCTCCCATTTTCTCCATTCTTGAATGGAAAGATCTACTGTAATAATCGGATTTCCATCTCACCATTGTCTGTTGTGGGGGAAGAAGGATAGATAATGTATCTCTTTAGTTAACAGGTCTTCAGAGAAAGAGAAACCATGCTCAAGAAACCAAACCCAACTAGTCTCATCTGCACCTAGACCTAAATTAGACAGTGAGATCCTGGACCTCAAACTCCAGCCTAAAGCTGTAATGGAATGAGACTGATTGGTGAGTGTATTTTGTATATGGAATGAATGTAAATAATTTGTGGCCAGAGGGCAGACTGTATTGATTTAAAAACAAGCCCACAAATTCTTTGACACTCCCCATCAATAGGTAAGATCTATGCCCTCTTCTAGAAAACAAGGCCATCCTTATGACTCACTTGTAATTATCACTTGTAACATGTATATGCATGGGTTTACCTCTGGGCTTTCTATCCTGTTCCATTGATCTATATTTCTATTTTTGTGCCAGTACCATTCCGTCTTGATTACTGTAGCTTTGTAGTATAGTCTGAAGTCCAGGAGCCTGATTCCTCCAGCTCTGTTTTTCCTTCTCAAGATTGCTTTGGCTATTTGGGGTCTTCTGTATTTCCATACAAATTGTGAAATTTTGTGTTCTAGTTCCGTAAAAAACGCCATTGGTATTTGACAGGGATTGCATTGAATCTGTAGATTGCTTTGGGTAGTATAGTCATTTTCACAATGTTGATTCTTCCAACCCAAGAACGTGGTATATCTCTCCATCTGTTTGCATCACCTTTAATTTCTTTCATCAGTGTCTTACAGTTTTCTGCATACAGGTCTTTTGTCTCCTTAAGTAGGTTTATTCCTAGGTACTTCATTCTTTTTGCTGCAGTGGTAAATGGGAGTGTTTCCTGAATTTCTCTTTCAGATTTTTCATCATTAGTGTATAGGAATGCAAGAGATTTCTGTGCATTAATTTTGTACCCTACTACTTTACCAAATTCATTGATTAGCTCTAGTAGTTTTCTGGTAGGGTCTTTAGGATTCTCTACGTAGAGTATCATGTCATCTGCAAACAGAGACACCTTTACTTCTTGTTTTCTGATTTGGATTCCTTTTATTTCTTTTTCTTCTGTGATTGCTGTGACCAAAACTTCCAAAACTAAGTTGAATAATACTGGTGAGAGTGGAGAACCTTGTCTTTTTCCTGATCTTAGTGGAAATGGTTTCAGTTTTCCACCATTGAGAACGATGTTGGCTATGGGTCTGTCATATATGGCCTTTATTATGTTGAGGTAAGTTCCCTCTATGCCTACTTTCTGAAGTGTTTTTATCATAAATGGGTTTTGAATTTTGTTGAAAGCTTTCTCAGCATCTACTGAGATGATCATATGAGGCAAACTTTATTTTAAAGTCTATTTGGTCTGATATGAGAATTCCTACTCCAGCTTTCTTTAGATTTCCATTTGCATGGAATATCTTTTTCCATCCCCTCACTTTCAGTCTGTACGTGTTCCTAGGTCTGAAGTGGGTCTCTTGTAGACAGCATATATATAGGTCTTGTTTTTGTATCCATTCAGCCAGTCTGTGTCTTTTGGTTGGAGCATTTAATCCATTTACATTTAAGGTAATTATCAATATGTATCTTCCTATTACCATTTTCTTAATTGTTTTGGGTTTGTTATTGTAGGTCTTTTCTTTCTCTTGTGTTTACTGCCTAGAGAAGTTCCTTTAGGATTTGTTGTAAAGCTGGTTTGGTGGTGCTGAATTCTCGTAGCTTTTGCTTGTCTGTAAAGGTTTTAATCTCTCCATCAAATCTGAATGAGATCCTTGCTGGGTAGAGTAATCTTGGTTGCAGGTTTTTCCCTTTCATCACTTTCAATATGTCCTGCCATTCCCTTCTAGCTTGCAGAGTTTCTGCTGAAAGATCAGCTGTTAACCTTATGGGGATTCCCTTGTATATTATTTGTTGTTTTTCCTTTGCTGCTTTTAATATTTTTTCTTTGTATTTAATTTTTGATAGTTTGATTAATATGTGTCTTGGCATGTTGCTCCTTGGATTTATCCTGTATGGGATTCTCTGCGCTTCCTGGACTGAATTGACTATTGCCTTTCCCATGTTAGGGAAGTTTTCAACTATAATCTCTTCTAATATTTTCTCAGACCCTTTCTTTTTCTCTTCTTCTTCTGGGACCCCTATAATTCAAATGTTGGTGCGTTTAATGTTGCCCCAGAGGTCTCTAAGACTGTCCTCAATTCTTTTCATTCTTTTTTCTTTATTCTGCTCTGCGGTAGTTATTTCCATTATTTTATCTTCCAGGTCACTTTTCCATTATTCTGCCTCAGTTATTCTGCTTTTGATTCCTTCCAGAGAACTTTTAATTTCATTTGCTGTGTTGTTCATCATTGTTTGTTTGCTCTTTAGTCCTTCTAGGTCCTTGTTAATCGTTTCTTGTATTTTCTCCATTCTATTTCCAAGATTTTGGATCATCTTTACTCTCATTATTCTGAATTCTTTTTCAGGTAGACTGCCTATTTCCTCTTCATTTGTTTGGTCTGGTGGGGTTTTGCCTTGCTCCTTCATCTGTTGTTTGTTTCTCTGTCTTCTCATTTTGCTTAACTTACTGTGTTTGGGGTCTTCTTTTTGCAGGCTGCAGGTTCATAGCTCCCGTTGTTTCTGGTGTCTGTCCCCAGTGGCTAAGGTTGGTTCAGTAGGTTGTGTAGGCTTCCTTGTGGAGGGGACTGGTGCCTGTGTTTTGGTGGATGAGGCTGGATCTTGTGTTTCTGGTGGGAAGGACTGCAGCCAGTGGTGTGTTTTGGGGTGTCTGTGACCTCATTATGATCTTAAGCAGCCTCTCTGCTAATGGATGGGGCTGTGTTCCTGTCTTTCTAGTTGTTTGGCATAGGGTGTCCAGCACTCTAGCTTGCTGGTCATTGAGTGGAGCTGGGTCTTAGCACTGAGATGGAGACCTCTGGGAGAGCTTTTGCTGTTTGATATTATGTGGAGCCGGGAGGTCTCTGGTGGACCAATGTCCTGAACTCAGCTATCCTACCTCAGAGGCACAGGCCTGACACCCAGCTGGAGCACCAAGATCCTGTCAGCCACATGGCTCAGAAGAAAAGGGAGAAAAAAAGAAAGAAAGAAAGAAAAATAAATAAAATAAAATAAAGTTATTAAAATTAAAAAAAATTATTAAAAATTAAAAAAAAGTAAAACGCAACAATGCTAAGGCTAAGGCTGCTGCTTCAGCCACCAAGAAGAAAAGAAAAAAATGGAAAGACAGAACGCTAGGACAAATGATAAAAGCAAAGCTATACAAGACTTCCCTGGTGGCGCAGTGGTTGAGAGTCTGCCTGCCGATATAGGGGACACAGGTTCATGTCCCGGTCTGGGAAGATCCCACATGCTGCGGAGCGGCTGGGCCCATGAGCCATGGCCACTGAGCCTGTGCATCCGGAGCCTGTGCTCCGCAACGGGAGAGGCCACAAAAGTGAGAGGCCCATGTACCACAAAAAAAAAAAAAAAACTATCAAATATATATATATTTTTTAAAAAAAGGAAGAAAGCAACCAAATCAATAAACAAATCTACCTATGATAGTAAACTCTAAATACTAAACTAAGATAAACATAAAACCAGAAACAAATTAGATGCAGAAAATTAACCCATAGTCTACAGTTGCTCCCAAAGTCCACTCACTCAATTTTGGGATGATTAGTTGTCTATTCATGTATTCCACAGATGCAGGGCACATCAAATTGATTGTGGAGATTTAATCCGCTGCTCCTGAGGCTGCTGGGAGACATTTCCCTTTCTCTTGTTTGTTTGCACAGCTCCTGGGGTTCAGCTTTGGATTTGGCCCTGCCTCTGCATGTAGGTCACCTGAGGGCATCTGTTCTTCCCTCAGACAGGACGGGGTTAAAGGAGCAGCTGATTCGGGGGCTCCGGCTCACTCAGGCTGCGGGGAGGGAGAGGTACAGAATGCGGGGCGAGCCTGCAGCGGCAGAGGCCAGCATGACATTGCAACAGCCTGAGGTCCCATGCGTTCTCTGGGGTAAGTTGTCCCTGGATCATGGGACCCTGGCAGTGGCGGGCTGCACAGGCTCCCAGGAGGGGAGGTGTGGATAGTGACCTGTGCTTGCACACAGGCTTCTTGGTGGCTGAAGCAGCAGCCTTAGCATCTCATGCCCATCTCTGGTGTCTGTGCTGATAGTTGTGGCTTGCGCCCGTGTCTGGAGCTTGTTTAGGCGGTGCTCTGAATCCCCTCTCCTCGCGAATCCTGAAACAATGGTCTCTTGCCTCTTAGGCAGGTCCAGACTTTTCCCCGGACTCCCTCCCGGCTAGCTGTGGCACACTAGCCCCCTTCAGGCTGTGCTCACGCAGCCAACCCCAGTCCTCTCCCTGGGATCTGACCTCCGAAGCCCGAGCCTCAGCTCCCAGCCTCCACCGGACTCCCTCCCGGCTAGCTGTGGCACACTAGCCCCCTTCAGGCTGTGCTCACGCAGCCAACCCCAGTCCTCTCCCTGGGATCTGACCTCCGAAGCCCGAGCCTCAGCTCCCAGCCCCCACCCGTCCCGGTGGGTGAACAGACAAGCCTCTCAGGCTGGTGAGTGCTGGTCAGCACCGATCCTCTGTGTGGGAATCTCCCCGCTTTGCCCTCCGCACCCCTGTCGCTGCACTCACCTCCGTGGCTCCCAAGCTTCCCCCCTCCGCCACCCCCCGTCTCCGCCCGCAAAGGGGATTCCCAGTGTGTGGAAACTTTTCCTCCTTCACAGCTCCCTCCCAGAGGTGCAGGTCCCGTCCCTATTCTTTTGTCTCTGTTCTTCCTTTTTTCTTTTGCCCTAACCAGGTACAAGGGGAGTTTCTTGCCTTTTGGGAAGTCTCAGGTCTTCTGCCAGCGTTCAGTCGGTGTTCTGTAGGATCTGTTCCACATGTAGATGTATTTCTGATGTATTTGTGGGGAGGTAGGTGATCTACACGTCTTACTCCTCCGCCATCTTGAAGGTCTCCCCAGAAAACCAGGTTTTATACTTTAGTTCCACAGTTGATAAACAAGGGTTCCCAACAGCAATTTTATTTTCCTTTTTACTATTCTTAGTATTTTTAGATTGTAGAGCAAATCTTTATTTCAGTTGACCTTCCAATGTTCTCTGGTAGCATGTTTTATCTTTTCCACATAAAAAGAAGTAGGAATTTTTTAATGTTTACTAATTACTTGAATTCTTAACTCTAATAAAAGTCACCTCTAAATAATTAGAGTGTGTCCTGGTTTTAAATATGGATCACTTAGCAACAAGCATAATTGCGTACAGCTGAGAATAGTTTTAGGATATTTTAAAGAAATCATACTAGGAAAAACACTTCCAATGTAACCTATGCTCCTAACAGACCCACATCAAGTAGTCAGTCATCAACTTTTGAAGATGTATAAGGGAATGATATGTCTTAGTATTCCTTTTCTGTGCATGGTCCAACATGTGTAGCCTTGAAGTATCCATAGGAGACATCAACAAACATCAGAGGAATTCAATACACTAAATAAGAAGTCCAAAAGAGTAAAATATCTTTTTTCTAGCCTTCTACAGCCAGCATTTAAGGTACTGTTTTAATGATTATGTAGATTAATTCACTATACAGTTCTTTAATAATGGCATTAATTTTGTATGCAGGCAGATTTTACTTTTTAAATGGGTTCCACAGTGATTTAAATTGAAAGTAACGGTGAGAAAAATTTAATTAGCCAAACCCATTGTTCAATATTTAGGCTGTTATGGAGCTATGAACTTCCTAAAGAATAAGAATATAGATTTCTGTACACTTCTTCTGTTATGTTTGAGCAACACCAAATACGATGGCCACAGGATGGACAGAATCATTACCTGCATTCTCATATCGACACACAGGTGAAATGGTGAAACAGAGCTCCTAGGGCATGGGGAGGGGGACGGGGTGGGTAGAGTCCCAAATTTGGGATCAGACCAATAGAAGTTTTTCTTGCAGCCCTACCACTTGCTTACTTTTTACTCTGGTAAAGTTACTTCATCTTTTCAAATCTAAATTTACTTTATTCACTTGGAAAAATGGAATTATAATACCTTGCTTTAGGGTTGACATGAAAATTAAAATAAATGCATATTTATTGTGTAGGCCATTGAAATGAGGAGAAAGTTCTTAAGAGGCATGACCTGACTTAATCTGACTAACGCAATACGGTAACATGTAAAAAGTGCCTAGAACACCATGCTGTTATAAATGTTAATGATCCAAAAGAATCCAACTGATTCTTGTTATAAATTTAATACAGAGAGTGAATTCTCTAGGCTTCCCTTATATCACCCTTCTCTAAGTACATATTCCTATACACTTGCATGCTATGGGCTAAAAGAAGCTTTGTACCTTACAGAAATTGTAGCACACTGGCCGAAGAACTTATGCACAAAAATGTTCACTGAGCATTGCTGTTAACCAATGAAAATCAGAAAAAACTTAAAATGTTCGTTTATAGGAGGATGACAAATTTTGATATATTCACTCAACCATTCTATTCAGATAAACCACAAAAACAAAATTTTAAGCAAAAAATAAAGTTGCAGAATGATATCTATAATATAAAACCACTTATATGAAATTTTAAAGCATGGAATGTATTGTAAATAGATTTATACGTAATAATTAATAATATACTTAATAATTGTGTGATAAGGTGCATGGAAATGGCAAAATCCAAATTCAGGGCAAGGCAGGAGGTAGGAGGCAAGGCAATGAGATCAGGCAGGTGTCCAAAGAGAGCTTCAACTCTATCCAATATGCTTTACTTTCTCAAAAAATAAGTTAGACTGGAGCAAAGATGGTAAAATGTTTAGATTCTATAGAGCTGGCTAGTAGAAGTTTATTATATTATTCTCCACATTTTCTGTATATTTGAAATATTTTACAGTAAAAAGAAGCTTTACCATCATATAAATAAAAAGAGGCAATTTCCCATAACAGACAATAGTTGTTCCAGAGATACTCAGGCGATGAAGGAGGACAGGAATGGCAGGGGTGGGGAGGTGATTAAAGTAATAAGAGGGCTGGGTATAGAAGAGAAGCTCCTCTCTGACTCTGAAACCAGGAAGATAATTTTCCTTCCAAGGATTAAGGAAAGAATTCAGCTATGTAAGTTGTGAAGAGAACAGAAATGATTCATTGTTAATCCAGAAATCAGTGTACATTATCCAGAAACAACATTAAGCTTGAAATACTTACTACAACCCCAGTCTTGGTGGTAGTTTCTCTGTATGTGAAGTTGCAAATTGCCCAGGCTAAATAATACGTGGACATGAGAGGGGTCTGTGAAAAGTGATCCGTAACCCATCCGTCTTCCTCAAACACGGAAGTTTCCACCGGCATATTGGATAAAGATAAATAGGTTGCTTGATGCTTGATGCTGATTTTGAAAGTAGCCTTGTAGATCGGCTCATCAAAACAAGGAAATGCCTTTCTGGCATGTGTAGGCGAAAACTGAGTAACGCCAAGGAACCTGGAAAAAAGAAAATGACATTCTCAATTACATTTGTGGCTCGAGTTAAGTTATAACCATTTTACATGCTTCTGCTTATAAAATAATGTGCTTTAGCCGAATTACGAGACAGTTTTTTTCTGAATCAAACTTAAGTGCATGAATAGCATGGAAGCATACTTCATACATATTTCCCCAACAATGAAAATTCTTCAGGGAACTTTTGTCTCAACTAAAGGAAATTCTCTAAACCCAGAGCCATGTTTATTAGACAAAATATTACACTTTACAGAAAAACAACACATCATCATATTGGCAAGTATTGGAAAATAATGGTTCTCCTTTTTGGTATGCCTCAGTCCCCTCTCCGAAACTGTACAACCAGTAAAGACAATGAAATCAAAATCCAAAACTTGTCATCAGATACAAGTAGGGCATAGACCATCACTGAGAAACATCTATGTCCTCAAATCTCAGTCTCAAATGGCCTGATTTTGTTAAGGAAAAGGATTTTGAAATCTGACAAAACTTGGTCTGCATTCTGGCTCCACAACATTTCTTAGCCGAATCATCTTGGATGATTACTAAATTTCCCTAAGGTGTACATGTTCATTGCTTAAAAGGAAATAATCATGCCTAACTTAAAAAGCATTGTAAAGCTTAGTAGAATGGAAAAGGGGATGTAAAGCACCTATCACTGTGAATAGATGAACAGCACCCAGAGGGCAGTTAATAAGCAGCAGCCACTGATTCACAATATCTTCAACCTTTCTTGGAGTGCTATAATATACATTTACATAGAGTAATCCAGACACCGTTGGTTTTTACCACCCATAATATATATTTACTATATAAATTATATGTTATTATATGTTAATATAATAAAGTAAATTAACTAATAAATATCTACATAATAAATACATCAATGTGTACATACATATATATATATATATATATATGTATAAAATATTTAATGCCCTCAAGTTTTCAGATCAAGCTGCAAAGTTGCATCTCATTAAAACTCCAGAAGCACCCTCTACATTCTTTCACTGTTATGGTTACAAGTCAAAACACTCAAACTAAGTACTTGAAGAAGGACACACTTTTAACTTAAAAATGGGGCCATTATTTATGAAAACATTCATGACATAAATTAATTAAACTTTTAAAATAATACTAGTTAAAACTGGACATAAGTCAATAACAGACCCTTCATAAAACATTACTGAGTGCTACAAGTCATTTCTTTAAAAGCCTCTTTCCCCCATAGTAGTTCTGCCACCCCTCCCCTCTCCATCATCCACAGTGTTCATGGTTAATCTCACATGGCACACTTTCCCGCTGAGCCAAAACTTGGCCTTAAAATTATTCTCAGCACAGCACTTCAGGCAGTTACTACCAATCAGTAGGTGTTGACATGTGTATTGAATCTCACTGGCTATCCCTGGCTCAAACCATGAAATGTAAATGTTTATACTTTTTTAAAATTATGAAGCTTACATGCATTATTGAGGGCTTACTTTTTAAAAGTTTAGTTTTGAAACAGAGAAAAATAAGACATTTTAAAGATTAATTGTATATTTATTCTGAGAGAGGAGAATTGAGAATTATCTTGAAATAGTACTGGGCTGCTGCATACCAGGCTTGGATAAATCACTTAACTACCTGAGTCTATTTTTTCATTAGTAGAAGGAAAATAATATTTTCTAGGCCTCCCTTACAAAACTGTCGAGATGATAAAATGGGGTAATGTATAGGAAAGAAGTTTTAACTATAAATCTTCAGAAAAATATAAGGTTAAAGTTGGAAGCAATCTTAGAAACAAACTGTCCAGCTCTCATAAATTCCTAAAATGAAAAAGTAGTTCCAGTAGGGTTAAGTGATTTATCCAAAGTTACACAGGCAATTAGTGCAAAGCTGGGTCTAGAATTCACATTTTCTGTGTAGGAGTAAAAGGTAATTTTATTTCAAAAACAGTAAAATTAATCTTTAGCCATAATTTATAAACAATGTTTTAATTTGACTATTGGTAATAAAGGTTCTTCTTTCCAAACTTGCCAGCATCTTGGTAATACTTTTCCTATTTTCTACTGATAGTAATATAGTTCTTGCTTAACGGAGTGTCAGTAACTTTTAATTAAGATGTACCCATTTACAATTTGCACGTGCTTTTGTCTTATGTTCTTGAATCTTATCTTTCTTATTAAAATGTCCACTGAGCTTCGTATTTCTTTACTGAGGCTATTTAAAAGATACCTGTGGCATTTAATATATGAGGAAAAGTGTTCCCTTTTAACTTGCAAGTACCTGAGAAATCCAATTCCAGTCATTGAGCAAATAGGTATTGTCTGCTATGTGTGATTTTCACTCTATTAGGTGAGAGGTAGGATTTCTTTTTTAAAAAGATATAACCATTTTTGTCCTTAAGGCCTTTGCAATCTACCTGAAAAGGGAAATATATATAATACATAAGAAACAACTAATAATACTAGGGGAAAGTTCTGCAAGAGTTCAACAGAGAGGCTGTACTTAGAATGTATTAGTCATTAAGTAAAAAATCAAAGGTGTCTTTGGTATTAAGTAATTAAAGGGTAGGAATTTATTAGATGTAGAAGATCTAAATACCTCTGGGCTAATGAGAAATTAATAAACCAAATATTTATGCAGAAGCATCATGTTGTGCTCAAGTCTCTTTTTGCCTCATACAGTAAGTAAATGTTAGTAAGGCTAGCAATTTAAATCGCTGATTCTCAGAGTTGAAAGGAACCATAAAGATCATCTAGTGACTTTTTCTGCAATTAATATTCTTAATGAATTCCTACACACAGTATATATCTATGCACTGAGGGCCACATATATTTGATAATGTCTAAATGAGGAAATACTAATTTCACAGTCTGGCACCTGAGGACGATTGCAATTGAATTTCAATTCAGTATTTAGCAAATCAAAACAAGCCCCTTGGAAACAAGAGCAGTTGGACTAGATTACACTTAGGGTCTTTTCCAAGCTTGAGATCCTATAACTGAACAAAAATTTAAAATAAAATATTCCCTGAATTTGATGAGATGTTTTTAAAATATTAAATTACGTTACTGCTAAATGGCTTTTTGCTACAAGATCTATTATAACGCATTTGCTTCTCTTAGTCACCATTTTTGAGTGTTCAACGCTGTGGAGAAAACGATAAATAGACGTGCTTCCTTCCCTCAAAGAGTTTATACTCCGATAAAATAAATAAAACATATGCCTAAACAGGTATCATACAAAAAGCCATGACAACGAGGGAAAATGCGTGAAGAAATTACATCTTCCAAAGCAAGGTTTCTCAACCTTGGCACTACTGACTTTTTTTTTTTTTTTTAATGTCAAGTATTGGCGATTCAGTGGTAGAATTCTCGACACTACTGACATACGAGGGTGGATAACTATTCTTTGTCGGGGCCATCTTGTGCTTAGCAGCATCCCTGGCTTCTACCACTAGATGCCAGTAGGACCCCCTCTCTCCCGTTGTGACAACCGAAACGTCTCCGGACACTGCAGATGTCCCCTGGGAGGCAGAACTGACCCCGTTGAGGACCACCAGTCTTAAGAACTGAAGAAAGGCTTTATGGAGGAGGAAGCGTAAATTCCTGGGTAGTAAGGGTCACAGACACATTGGAGAAGTGAGCCAATTGACTACTGGTAGCACAGAAATAAACCTTTAAAAATGTTTTGCCTCACATATTAAGTTCGCACCCTGTCTGCTCTCTTCCAGGTTCCGATTTTCTCGGAGCCCAGTGTTGCCGTCTACCTCGAACACCTACCTCTCTCACCCTTGATAGTCTCCCTTCTAACAAAGAGAGCCAGTTTCAGGCTCAGTGCCCCCAACAGGCAACAGTGTCTGTTGGATTTCAGAAACATAATCTTGTCTTCGCTGCATATATTTTATGGTTGCCTTCAACTGGCGGAAGTGAGACTGCTTTCCTGCTTACCGTCAGTAAAAACGCCAGAGACCTCTAGAGAAAGGGATTTGGAGCAGAAAATAATGAGTTTGGTTTCTGAGCAAATTTCAGGTGGAGTTTGAGGTGGTAGCAGTACACCACGTAGAAAAAAATTAATTAAAAATAGAGAACATTTTAGTATAGAGTAAGGATGTGAAATACCTATGTAAATACAGCAAGAAGTAAAATAAAACAGCAGGAGGCTGCAGGTAATGGGGAAGAGCATTTTGTTGTCCATTTTTCCCCTGCTTTCTCAAACAAAATCATTTGTATCTTTTAAGGAATCCCTCTATTATCATAAAAACATTCCACCTCCAAAAGTGACATCCTGGAAGTGTTATTCCAAGAATGTCACTTTAGCACAACTAGAAAAATATGAATAATATACATGTATTTTAATTCTCTTCCATCTAAAATAAATTACTTGATTTCTTAACAACTTGTCTATTTGACATTTTGGTTGAGCTAAGAAGTAGAGCTTAAAGCTCTATGTTGCCTCTTAAGGATACAGAGAATTGATTTCTTCTTATTTCTGAGGAAGTTCAACTAGGCAAGCTACTAGTGTCAAGTCATTATAAGATTCAGCAGAAGTAATGCATTAACATTGGTTGATATTGCCAACAAATTACAGTATATGATACAATTTCTGTTCCGTTATTTTCAGTTTGCCTTTTCATAAAGTTAAAATATGCAGAAGAAACAAACATTTGCATAACACTGCTAGTACTCAGATTGATTCATGCTTCATTGCGGAGCCCACCAAAACCAAGAGAACCTCAAAAAACGGCAAGGCGTTTTTGAGAAGTTTCCATTTTGACCACATCTATGCGGACCACACATACAGCACAGTGAAAAATGCTCTTTGAACTTGCTTCTATCGCAACTGCAAGTTGCCTACGGTTGCAATAGTTTAAAATTGGTAATAAAAACTCCCAAGATCGGTAACTGTTTCCAGAAGCTGAACAGAGTTACAGGATCATGGAAGTTACACGTCCCATTTAAAGTTAAGGTTGTTAATCAAAATGCAAATTATTACTCAATGACAAAACATTTTACGCCAAAATGGGTCGTTGTTTAGACTCTGTGTTTTTACGTACTTCAATGAGTCAGTAAAACTCTGCCATTTCAGAAGAGACGTGTTCCTGCTG
>NW_006774067.1:4575920-4640171 GCF_000442215.2 Lipotes vexillifer
CAGTGCTATAAGCAAGCAGGTAGTCCATTGTTTTTTAAATAACCATTCTAGTAAACTAAAAACATAATGCAATAATGCCAGCAAAATATATGTAGGAAGTGGTGCACATGTGAATAATCGTGTTATAAAAACAGAGCATAAAATTCATGATTGTTTTCATTTTTATACACTAAATACTGTTATCGAAAATGAGCCATGAGTACTTGATCACCATTGATGAAGAGTATTACGAATGCACTAAAATTTCTTTCCTGTGCCATAATATTAGGTTTTCATAAGAATAAATAAACTAGTGTCTGCGATTCATTTCTTTAATAGTGGAAAGAGAAAAAGTATTATGTAAGTATTATAAAGTACTACTACTGGTGGAACTCACAAAGTCTTGAAAACAGTATCTAACAACTGATGTGCCTTTCTCTTGGTACTTGGAGTTTTTCTTTTCCTGTAGCAGCTTCCAGTGACAAGGAAGGCACCCTCCTGACCCTTTGGTAGCTGGTTTGCTGACAGAGAGCAGGGCCATAATCAGAGTTGTGAGTTCCTTTTGTTTCACACACTCTTCCCACTCCCTCAATCCTCTCCATCTCAGTGTCTGGACCAAGCATGGAGCTTCTCTAGCTGTGAAATAGCACAGCCTTTCTCTTCTCTGCCTTCTTCACTGTGGAAGGGCTCTGCTTCTAACTCTCCCCCATCTTTTGAACTCTGCTTAGGGGGGCAAAACAAACAGCAGTGGAAGGGAGGTCCACAGTGACCATTTCCCACTGTCTTGCTAGTAAGGGGAAACCTAAGGCAAAAACATTGAGCCTAAATGACCTTGTACCAGCTCTAAGGGTAGATGTCCAGTCATGTAACAGTATAATCGTATTTCATACCCACAAACGTGCTTACTAGTTGTCAGACACCATTCTAAGTGCTTTATTACTTTACTCATGTAATCCTCACAAATAACCCCATGAAAGAGCATATCATTATCCTCATTTTCCAGATAAGAATACCAGACGCAGAACATTTAGGAAACTTGGCCAAGGTCATAAAGCTAATAAACGGCAGAGTCAAGACATAAATCGAGGCAGTCTGGTTCCAGAGTCCCTGAACATACACACACACACACACACACACACACACACACACACACACACACACACACCCCTTTCCACCCAGCAACACAACTAAAAGTGGCTCACTTATTCTTAAAGAGATAAAAAGTAACCAACAGTGGCAATTTTACAACTTCATTCTTTTTCCATCCTATGATTCTTTTTTTTGAGTGTGTAGTCATGAGGAAAGATCCGAATACTTAAACTAAAACTTCACCCCGCAAATCAACATAGGTCTGTACTGGGAGGAATCCATTCTCCCCTGTCCCGGCACAACTGTTGCCGGAGCTCCTTAAACCCTGAGGCCCCTTGTTTATTCAGAGACTGAGAAGGCACACCTGGAGGCAAGGAGGGCAGGAGTGGGGAGCCTGGGACCCTCCACCTCAATTCAGCCCCACTCAGTAAGATCTTGTCAGTCTTATTTCACTCTCACAGCCAACTCACCAGCATCCAGCTGTGCCTGTCTGTGAATCATTTCAGATTGTCCAAAGAACTGGGAAGGGCAAGAAGTGTTTTGCATCTTTATATTCTCTCAAATCCTATGTAGCAAAATTCTGTTGGAGAGAGCAGCCACTCTCTAGTGGCAAAAAGCAGGATTGCATGGGTCTTTGAGAAACTCTGGAAGAACCCAGCCACTACTGTAAGTCTGAAAGGATGTAAAGGACACACAAAGAATTAAAAGGACAATAAGGTGATGATCATGGCTGGTGGGTAGGAGGATGAGCCTGGGGCTATGGAGGGATGCCCTTCTTTACAGACTGTCAAACACTTATGCATTAAAGGTAGTCTATTTCTTCTTCACTCTTTTTATACCATTCTTTAAAGCCATGCTTAAAGAAGTGAGTCCTATTCTTAGAGACAAATATCGTCCAAATGTCATCATCATCCTCAAGCAAACCTAAACTGTTGCCCTGTACTGTTGTCTCAAGCCCAACCACATACACGGTGGCAAAAACTGATTTGAGGAAATAAATATGTTATGCAAATCCAACACAGGGAAACCAGTCACAGGTCTATCTTTGCTTGAAAGAGATCCAGAGCATATAGGCCCTGTTTAGAGTTGTTTTGAATAAATAAAAACACAGGCAAATTAATTTAACTCTTTCAGAAATAAGGTATACTCTATTACTATCCAAGGTGATCAAAAGCACAGCAAGACAAACACCAGTTGTATGGATTTTCCTCCCTGAATAAGTGATTATTAAATGGTCAAAACTTTCTTTCCCCCAATAGTTTCTAGATTTAGTTTACTGGTGGCACTTTGAATTGTGACCAAAACCCAACACTGGACTCAGTTTGGCCATATGGTTATGCGTGCAGTGACAAGAAAACAATGAGCTAAGTCCATTAAGGAATCATATAAAAAGTTTTCAAAGAAACAAACCATTCTCCCAGATTTTTCAGTTCCGAGCCCTCTTTAGAGGGGCAAAAAGCCATTTACTTCAACTTGCTTATGTAAAGATATCTCCTCAGCAGAGTAAGTGGAGAAATGGGGCTGCTTTCAACATAAAAACATGGTGGGTTTCTTGTTTTTATTAAATACCATGATTATTAATTCACTCCAGAAAAAGTACAAGGCACCAAACCATGTATGCTAATACCACAAATGATCAATGACTACCCATAAAATCCTCTATGCTCTCCACAAGATTTTTGCAAAGGAGTTTTTGGCAATTCTCTTTGAGAACCACAATTTTATCTTCTCATTTTACTTGGAGATCATGGTTTGTCTCTAAATAACCCTTGACAGAAAAAGACCTCCTTTTTTCATCCTGTCTTCTGTCACTGTGGCATGTCACAGACCCAAAGTTTGTCACAGAAAAACAGTCTCCCTTTTGAAAGTGAATAAAATGTTCATTTACTTTGGGTAAATTTCCTCTTTCAATCCGGCCATCTGGATCTAAATTAAGGTACCCTACTTTGAACATGGGTATGCTCGCCATCTGGCTGCCCCAAAGTGGCAATTACTTCAGGTAAATGAAGACTTTGCCTAATTCTAAGCAAGCATATTCTACTATAGGATATTATGGCATGAATACACACCCTCCGCATCTGCCTGCTGCCCACCTACCTGAGGGAAAAGGAGTATATATTCTGCCTAACAGAGGGAATTTACTCTGTAATTTACTCTGCTGTATGTAAGCATTTCAAATTTAAGAGAATTTATTTTCAATATTCAACAAGTGGTGAATTTCCCTTTAGCCAAATGATTAACTGAGAATAAAAGATGTGCCTCAAGTGGAGAAGCCTTAGGTTCTAACCGGGAGCTTGTCTTCCAACATTTATTGTAATATGGGAACCAGGAGAGGTAAGTCTTCCCTGTAGAACAAAACCAGGAAACCTTCAAAGGGTCAAAGGCATACAGCACATAGTGAAGTCTAATTTTCCTGCCTGACCCAAATTACATCTCTCAGACCTCTAAGGAGTGAGTCAAAGAATCAGATTGATTATTAACAAGTTGTTTCCATATAGACTAAGTAAGGTAGACTGAATGGTAGTATTGATCTTTTTAAATATTTCAGGTTGCTCATTGTGACTCCCCATTGCCAGATTAAATATTTATTTTCATTCCAGAAATTATCTGATAAATTGGTAAAAATTCTGACTAACTAAAGACCAAGATATGTAATCACTAATCAAATGAAAATTTAGAGTTTGCATTTATGTCCTTTTGGAATGAAGGGGAAAAAAGAGGAACAAGTACTTTCTCTAAGAGGCTGTTTAGAAATAAAATCACCCTGGGATCTCCAGAAACAGCAAATCCTGCACAACTATTGGGATGCAGAGTTTAGCCACATGTGCACTAGGTTAAACTCTCAACCATCTTTGGGGAAAACTGAACGAGAGAGTTTGAATACAAATATGCACTAGGGTACAAGAAATCAGTTATGGGTCAAATGGGAACATCTGGTATTTTTTTAAGAGTCCTGTTCGTTTGAAAGCACGGACCAAAACAAGCTCAGTTCCACCAAATATATTTTGGCATGGCTCAAAAAACAGGACTTTCTGGAAGTATTTATTTCACCACAGCAAGATTTATCAGTAATTATATGCAACTCCCACTACTGACATCTTGACATAACATGCAAATGTGCCTTCTATGCTTTTCCCCCAAATTTGATATGATCGTGGATTTTCTTTTTAATCCTTTTAATCTGTATTCTTTAGAATATGTCAGAGAAAGTGGTGGGAGAGGGTTTAAATTATCCACCTCTGATCTTAGGAGTTTGAAAGTGAATAATTTATACATTCACTCATAGGAGACTTTAATTATCATACAACCACTAAAGCATTGGACAATTTATTTAGATGAGGTTACACCACAGGACTCTATAAATACTAACACTTTTGTGTTCTCTTACAACACACTGAAATTTCCCTAGCCTCTTATACTATATCAGCTTCTTCTGAGAGCTTCCAGACATCATGAGCCCTGGTCCAGGGATCAGAAAACCAAAGTTTGAGTCCCAGCTCTCCACTGCCAAAGCTGCTGACCTCAGGAGCCCTGGACTGCTCTGATCCCAAGTTTTCTGCTGTTGTGAGACTCTCTTGAGAACAGGGGAGGCTCTGCCAGTGGCATCATTACTAATCTCCAACCTGCCTCCACTCCTAAGGTTGTTGACTTCATTTTTAAGTTCATTTTGGTTATTCCCTGGCCCTACAGCCATTTAATTAATCAAAGTTATTTTAAATGCAATGGGCTAGGGCAAAAAAGCAAGAATCACTTGTTTATTCATTCAACAACATGCTTGAGAGCTTATACCACAGGACACTCATAACATGAGTGGGCACTCTATGTGCCAAGTACAGAGTTAAGTGCTTTTCAATGCATTTACTTGTGGACACCTGCAACAATCCTATGCGGATAGTATTATTATTATTTCCCCAAGTTAAAACTAAAAGTATAGGTTCTGCAGCCAAACTGCCTGAGTCTAAAACCTGCTTTGCTGGCTCACGATGTTACAAGTTACTCGACTTCTTGGTGCCTCCATTTCCCCATCTGTACAATAGGGAGTGTTGATAGCATCTATCTCATGGGGTTCTTGTGAGATTGAGTTAATACAGGATGCTCATTAAGCACTAGAGGCTGTTATTGTCAGGAATTGGTGACTTAGCTTAATCAGCTTCCTCAAGCCTTCACCACAAGTAGAGTTGCAGCTGAGATTTGAACCCAGTTCTGTTGGACTCTGAAGTCTAAGCTCTAAACAAGCGATGGAAAGCCCCACAGCCTCTCAAAAAAAAAAAAAAAAAAAAAAAAAAAAAAAAAAGATAAGAAGAAACAGAATACTGCCCAAATCTAAAAAGCATCAAAGGCACTCACTAACAAGGCATTTGAGACTGACGGTTAGCTTTCCCCCTTTCACCGCGGGAGCCATTTCCAGAGGCACTAACTCGTGAACAAAACTGGAGTCACTCTGTGTTAGGACTCCAGAGTGCAAGAACATTTCTCACTGGCACTGGCCGTGGCAGCCGCCAGCACCACCACCAGCCCACCCCCACCCCCTTACTCTGTCACTGGGACTGGCTCTTACTGCCCAGAATCTCAACTTCCAGTTTTGTAAAACTTCATGGAGCCAGAGCCTATCCAATACTCTGCACCTTCCAGAAACGGGCATGGTGGGGGAGGGGAGGATCTTGCCCTGCCTGCCCTGTCCTGACATCTAACCGGGATGCGCTGCTGCCGGGGCCTCTGGGGCTCACGAATTTTCCCTCGATGGTAACTAGGCAGGCTTTTGATGTCACCCTGGCCCGACGTCGCTCAGATTACACACTACCCTTTAAAAAAAAAAAAAAAAAAAAATTGCTGTGTGCCCCAGGCTGGTTAAGGAACTTTGACGGGGCAGGGGGTCCCAGCCTAGAGGAGGAGTGGCATTTGGCACTGGTGAGTGAGTTTGTGGAGGTGGCCGCAGGGAGAGCCCAGGCACCTGGGAGACCCCGAGAGTTCTGGGTGATGGCCATACCTCACCTTCGCTTCCTTCCCCCATCCCTCGCTTCCCGGGTATCCGAAGCTAGCCCGGTCCCTGGGTGGCCGGCTGCCCGGCGGTATCGAACAGCCTGGCTGGGTGGGGCGGTGCCGGGCACCGCCTCCCTCCGTACCTTCTCTCCCCGTGGAGCACGTAGGAGCTGCGGAAGAAGCCCAGGAGCTCGTTCTCGATCAAGGCGTTGTAGATGATCTTCAGATTGTAACTCCTCTGCGCGTCCAGAGTCCTATTCAGCACCACCACCAAGACCTGGGTTGGCGGGTAGAGGAAAAAGCCGGCCACCGGGACCGCCCCGGCTACCCGGTCCTCGGCCACCTGCACCTTCTCGACCGCCACACGGAAGGCGTGCAGCACGACGTAGCGAGTGGCGTTCCGGCACGCGATCTCCACGTTGACCTCCCCGGAGAAGGTGAAGTTCTCCATGAAGGCGGTGAGCATCAGATTGTAGTGCAGCGGCTTGAGGTGGCCCGACAGGCGCAGTTGTGTCCACGGCTGCCACTGCTGCCGCTCCTCGTCCGACGGCGGCCGGGCGGACGGGGTCTCAGGGTTGGCCTCCCCGCCAGCCCCGGGCTGCGAGGAGTCTCCGCCAGCATGGTGGTTGCGCCGGGCCGAACCCGGAAGGCTTTCGTTGCCGCCGCGCGCTGGGAAGCCGGCGGGGCCGCCGTCGGCGCCGGGCGGTAAGCTCGCCCCACACTCGTCGAAGCGCAAGCTGAGCAGCACCGCGAGCATGGTGACCGCAAGCAGCGCCACGATGGACACGGCGAAGGCCAGCACTAGCCGCCTGTGCACAGTGATGTGGCGCTCGGTGGTGCGCGGTCGCACCCCCATGGAGTCCGCCCACGGGTCGGAGAGGCCTCTGCCGCCGGCCCGCAGCGCGGCGTCGTTCTCCCCCATCGTGGCCGCGAAGGGTGAGCTGCTCTTCTTAGCCCCCGCCGCCGCCGCCGCCGCCGCCGCCGCCTTCTTCCTCTTCTTTTTCTTCTTCTTCTTTTTCTTCTCCTCCTCTTGTTCCCCCCGCTCGCCGTCCAGGGCCATCACACCGCCTCCCGCTCCTCCCCCGCCCCCTCCGGCACCTCCCGCGGGGGGCCCACCCAGGCCCCCGCCAGTTCAGGCATCAGAGGGCGCACGCGGGCGGAGGGCGCGACGCCAGCTGGGACCCTGGGGAGACTGGCCCGGCTTCTTTTAAGACGGGCTCTGGCCGTAGGCGACCGCAACCTCGGCGCCTCCCATCAGCCCCGCCTCTCTACGGACACGGGCGGCGGAGGCGCGGGGCGGCGAGCTCTGGGACGCGCCCAACTTGGAAAGCGTCTCGCTCGCCCCAACGCGCGCTACTTCTCCGGCGGGCGCCGGGCTCAGGGGCACATGCTGCCCCCGCCCCCGTGCGCCTGCGGCTTCTAGCTCGCAGACCCCTGCGCAGAGCTTTCGCCTGTCTTTCCGCGGGAGCCTTCCCGCGGGTCCTCGGCTGGCAAGTACAGGGAGCGATGGAGAAGGAAGTTAGGGCTGCCGCTTTCTCTCCCCACTCCAGCGGCGGCGTTCAGTCCTCTGGGTGGGATGTGCTCGCAGCAGCAGCGGCGACGGCAGCAGCAGCGGAGGCGCCCGAGCCATGCACCCCGCAGGCGGGGACGAGAGGATGGCCGGGAGGAAGAGACCGGGGTGAACCAGCCCAGTGAAGTCCCAGGGCCGCAGAGCTGCGCCGGAAATCTGACCTGGAGAAGCCTTCTGCTCCAGCCTGGACACTTTAAGCAGAGGTGGCGGCATACAGCGTGAGGTTGCACAGCGGACAGCGAGCCTCCCTAGTTCCGACGTTGCTCTGACCTGCGGAGATGACAAGTGCGCAGGAAGTGTCCGGCCGGGCCATCCCCTTCAGGTAGATGAAGCTCCGGGTTTGCTCTGTGTCCCCGTGGGGAGAACCTGAGTGCGTGTGTGCGAGTGAGTGTGCGTGTGTGCGCGCGTGTGTGCGTGAGCGTGTACACACAGGTTCCGGGTCTAGATTGCCAGAGCTACTCTGGCTGCATTCAGGGACTGAAACTCCCCGAGAAAGGCAAAGGAGCGAGCGAGAGAGCGCGAGGAGACTGGGAAGACGGCAGAGGAGAGCGGCTGAGCGGCAGAGGAAGGCGCTGGGAGATGAGAAAGCTTTTCTCCGCTCTGCCACACCAGACACACACAGCCACAGAGGGGATGGCTGAGCCGCGTGCAAGAGGTACCCTGTAAATCGTCAGCGCAACAAGCCCCGCAGTCACCCCTCTTCCGGACTCTTTAGCCCCACCGCGCTTCCCCGGAGGCATCGTTGGAGCCTTTGGCTATTGATGCCAAGAAGCAAAGGAAGATCCGGCTGGGGAGACGTAGCTGTCTCAGGTTTCACACCAAGCTCGCCAGAGGGTTTGGAGGATTGTATGTAAATTAAATAAATTCTCCAAAGTCTGACTACGTATATGATACTGTGTGCTGTGTCCAGGTGTGCAGTATTAAAATAAGGGTTAGCAAGGAAACATTAAAATCCTCCGTAAGTCAAGGCTAAAGAAAAGAGACGAGTTTTTTCCCATCGAAAAATTCCTGTTTTTAGATTGAGGAAATGATTAAAATCTAATACCTAAAGTGTAATATTCGGGACCACAAACTTGAGACTGAGAAAAGCTGAGGACATGAGCCCCCATTACTTTAGAATGAGAACAGTGAACAAGTATATTCTGTGGTCAGTTTTTCACTTCACCTATAGCCACAATTACTTTTTTTTTGCTGTTTTCAGTGTTATCATGAAAATCATTTAACCTTTTTTAGAACAGTTATCAATAGGAAGTGTCCACTGACAGCAGGATGATCAAAACAGATTCATATACCATTGGCTGGTTATGGATTCTTGTCTAAGTTTGTAGAAGCTTTAAATATAGTGCAGAGTATGTATGAGTGTATGGGATATCCAGCCTATAGAATTTGGGTGAAGAACTCTAATTGGAACAATATTCAGAAAACAGCCACTCCAAAGGTAACAGCTCACAGGCAGGAGTCTCTCGTTTTTAATGAAACAAAATGTGATGGGCTTCAATTTTTTAAAGTGCAGAATAAAAAGAGAATGAAGTAATTCCTTTTTACACATTTCTTTCACATCTTCAAATCCTGAAGGCATTAAAAGAAAATCATGTCCCTAATTATTTTCTTACAAAAAGGAATGTTTAATGCCACCGGCTTTGAAGTCCTGAAAATATACATTAAGGTACTGTGTTTGGCTTTAAAAGCATGACCAAAGACAAGAGCCCAAAATATGCATCAACTTCAGCCCGAAAACTACTGAAAACACAGCCCTATGTTCAGTGAAGCTCTTGACCATCTCCCCCCAGATGGGATACATTCCCAATGCCATACATTCTAAATGTCCACCTGAATCATTTTTTTTATCGTATCTTTATTGGAGTGTAAATGCTTTACAATGTTGTGTTAGTTTCTGCTGTACAACAAAGTGTATCAGCTATATGTGTATATGTGTGTGTGTGTAAATATATATCCCATATCTCCTCCCTCTTAAGCCTCCTGCCCACCCTCCCTATCCCATCCCTCTAGGTAGTCACAAAGCATCGAGTTGATCTCCTTATGCTATGCAGCAGCTTCCCACTAGCCATCCATTTTACATTTGGTAGTGTATATATGTCAGTGCTACTCTCTCACTTCATCCCAGCTTCCCCTTCCCCGCTGTACCCTCAAGTCCGTTCTCTACATCTGCGTCTTTTGGAGAAAAGGGAACCCTCCTGCACTGTTGGTGGGAATGTAAATTGATACAGCTATACAGCTATAGTTCTCTCACTATGGAGAACAGTATGGAGGTTCCTTAAAAAACTAAAAATAGAACTACCATATGACCCAGCAATCCCACTCCTGGGCATATACCCTGAATCATTTTTAAATGATGATAAAACGAAGTGCCAGGGTATTTTGTTTTTTTGTTTTTTGTTTTTTTTTCTTAAGCATGTTGTATGTGGGCCGTTAGCAACAGACCAAGGGAAATGCCACATTCTGTTCAAGTTACTTTTTTATGCTCTGTTTTTAAATCTCTGTGCTCTTGCTGTCCATATGTATCTGCCTGTATGCATTTTAAGAGTTGAGGAGTCGAGGTTTGTTAGTTTGTTTTCACAGAATCAGGAAACAATATAGGCAGGCAAAAAGAGCTGTGTGACTCTTAGCAGCTCACCAAACTTCTCTGACCTTAGGGTACTAATCCAGCAGTTCAGGATTATTGATCTAAAGTCCATGGATTCAACTCACTTGTATTATAAGAGGGATCTGGAACCACCCCCCAGAAGTCTGAGAACCATTACCTAAATGAAGAGGTTACCCACTAAAGGATCTTTAAGACCTTTCTGTAAAATGATATTAGTCAAGAAAAGATTCAAAGAAGGCTTTTTCTGTTGTTCTTTGTATTTTATCCGTGTACTTTTGAAAATTTCTACAAGGCAACTCTCCAAGATTTCAGAATTAAAATATATTTACCAATTAGTAAAGTCTCTACCGGCTATGATTAAATTAGTGGATGGGTTATTTTTGAGACCTAAGTGAAATGGACACAAGCTTATTAACCTGGAGTGAACACAACTTATTAAAACACTGATTCCCCTAAAATGCAACTTTAGCCAATAAACTCAATATCAAGGTCAAGTGGGTAAATATTTCTTCCTCTCATATCAATGTTACAGAAGGGTCCCAGTGAGTTTTTCTTTTCTTACTTTCTGAAAGTACATAACGTACCTCTAAGAAGTACTTTGGTATAGTAACTTTTTAATTTTATTTTTTAGAGAATGTCTATTCTACCCTCCTCAAACCAAAACAAAAAAAGGGAAAATTTCAGATGGTGTACCTAACAAAAATCTTAAAGAGATGATTCACTAGTATTCCTATAAAGAAGTTGCCTTCAGTGTGTAGATGACTAAATTGGAGAGACTCTGACTTTGTCAATGCTAGAGCCATGCAGGGGAATAAGACTTTCCAAAGTGCTTGATGCTCCTCTCAGAAACACGTTTATTATTGGGAGAATTTATGATTATTTTCTTTAGCTAATAAATGTCTTTAAAGCCATTTTGTGGCCATATTTGATTTAGATGCTTGTAAAAGTGAAAAGAGTCTGAATGTTTAATGTCCATAAGGCCAAACAGAAGTTATTAATTAAATCTACACCTAAGTCCTATGACTAATCAAACTGAACTATTTTCAGCGAATGTGCTGGCTTCAGAGGCTTTACTCTTTGATTGTTTACACTTGAACTGCTTTTCTTTCTCTGCTCACTGGTTTGTAGGTAGAGGCACAACTGAAGTGTCCTTTTATACTCAGCCCCTTCAAGTGTGATTAGCACTTCACTTTCAGAAACAGCTTGGCTCAGGAGAAAGAACTAGATACAAATCTGCCCTCACCTCCCTACATTATCCTAACCTACTTACCTGACTCAGTTTCTTGATGGGTTCCTGTACAGAAGTTAAATAGACTAGGTAACCTCCGAGATCTCTTCCAGTTCTCAAATTCTGTAAAAGAAATTCCAAAGCTAATACAACAGTCTCTTTATGCTCTCAGGGATTTTTTATTAATATTCTCCATTGAGAAGCCAAAAAAAATCAATTCAAAACTCAAAGTTTAATGGGTAAAGAGACTTTGTAAAAATACCCTGTACTAGCAAAAGCATATGGAGAAAAGAAAACAGCCCCTGCTACTCTGGCAGGGGAAACAGGACTGATCTATTTTATGAGAGGAAAGTGTCCCTGAAGACCCCACACAATCGGAGACCAATGCTGACAGTGAATGGTGGGAATCTCTGTTCACCAGCTAAAGTGGTGCTGCCCTGTGACACTAAAAGCAGTTCAAAATTTGAGATGGTAATAACTTGATGAAATTTTTAATTTGGGGAAACTCACAATATTGCACACTTCTAATATTTTATAATACATAATTTCAAATTTTCATACCATTTGACCACTGCATCTGTTGACATTGTTACAGGGTAACATTAAAAAATACCCTTCTAGGGCTTCCCTGGTGGCTCAGTGGTTGAGAGTCCGCCTGCCGATGCAGGGTTCGTGCCCTGGTCCGGGAGGATCCCACATGCCGCGGAGCTGCTGGGCCCGTGAGCCATGGCCACTGAGCCTGTGCGTCCGGAGCCTGTGCTCCGCAACGGGAGAGGCCACAACAGTGAGAGGCCCGTGTACCGCAAAAAAAAAAAAAAAAAAAAAAAAAAAAGCAAATACCCTTCTAGATAGAACCTTCCTCAAGATCTTAATGATGGAAAGAGGAGGACTCTTTAAAATTAGCCATAATTGAGACAGTGCAATTCCATAATGTCTACAGTTTGCTAACTACAATTAACACCTTGATTTAACTTAGTTATCTGACTTCTATTTAAAAAGATTAATCTGAATTGATATCATATCTAAATGTGATTGTGTCTTCTTTCCTCACATAAAAATCTGTGAAATTATAAAGTTGTTTTAAAGGGAAAACATTCCCTAACCTATTAATGTATTACTACATGTTATTAGGCCTAGTAAAGTCCCATAATTATGCTAAAACAGAACAACTATTACAACATAAAAAGGGCCTCTCTAGATGGCAAATACAAGAAAAAGCATAATCAAGTATCCATAGTACTATTCCCAGTTCTATAATTAAACGTTATATCCAGAGAGGAGAGAATTCGGATCTCAAAAAAGTTGTATTGTTATTTGGGGGTTCTAATGCTAGGTTAAAACTCTTCGGTGTTCACTGTGGGCTTTTTGGTTTATGATCTCAGTAAGAAAGCTTCATAAAAAGGCAAAGAATGCATCATGGAAATGTTTACAGTTTATAATTGAAACCTACAAACATAACAAAACCAAATCCTAAAATCAGAATAGAAACTGGGTAACTTTCCAGAGATGTTTCTGTTGAACTAGTCAATTTGTCTAGTAGCTCAAGAAATAGAAATAGGATATACACCCAATATAGTTTTTGCCATGAATTTAAGTTATTCAAATCCATGTTTCTAGATATATATGGCAGGAAGAAAATAATAATAATAACAACAACAGTAACTAAGATTTTTCAAGGGCTTACCTTGCACCAAGTATTTGTCTAAGCACTTTATGTCATCTTATTTAATCATGAAAATAACCCCATCAGGTCCATGCTGTTATTTCCCCCATTTGACAAATGAGGAAGCATAGGCTCAGAGAGATGAAATACCCTGCCCAAAGTCATTTAATTAGTAGAGCCAGAATTCCAGACTCCATCATCTGTACACTTAACCATTATGCCATAGTACTTCCTGAAAGGTAAGCCAGATGTAAACAATCCAACTGCATAATTGATATTTGCTGCATAAATTATGAAGTCAGTTCCAGGCAGAGTGCTGGAGGTATAGCATTGAATCAAACAGTTGTGGTTCCCCCCATCATTGGAGGGTACAGTGCCTGGCACATAACTGCTATGTGAGTGTTTATTAGATGAAATGAATAGAGAAAAGGTAGTATGACCCTGAGCAGAATAATAATTATAATTTTATAAAGTAGTGATAGAAAGGAGAGCATTATTCATCCTTGATTGAGAACCAAGTAGTTGAGACTGACTGTAGTTTATTTTCATTCTGCAGAACAAGCAGTTTATATGCCTTAGAAATCTTACCTCTTGAAGGCATTAATAAATGTATCTTTGACCCACGCTTATGTGACAATTCAAATTTGCATGATTAGAATAGTGCCTCACCTCTTTCAAACCATTAAAAGTATCTGCTTCAAATGTACACTTACATAGTTATTAAAGTCACATAAAGACATAAAGTATCCTGCTCTGTTTCTTCCATATGTATCTTCTAATCCAATTTTTTCCCTTTTCCACTCATTTATTCACCCTTCTTCCATTTAATAATAAAACATATTACCTCTTAAAACCTGCATTACTAAACATACACAAATAGACATTTGTTTGATATATAAATGTGTATAGCTCTTTAAGTGAGGTAATTACATAGTGTATTATATACCACAAGCGTGCTAAGAGACTAGATCTTAGATGTTCTCACAACAAGATGAAATGATAATTATGTGACGTGACAGAGGTGTTAGCTAATGCTACAGTGGTAATCATATTACGATATATAAATGTATCAAATCAACACATTGTACACCTTAAACATACAATGTTATGTGTCAATTAAATCTCAATTTAAGAATGGAATAAAAAATAAAATAAATTCATTAAATGAGGTAATTACAATAGTGTTTTAAAAATTTGAGTGGCAAATGATCATTGTAAGTGGGCTGATAAAGAAATAAAGATAAATAGGGTGAAATTTTTCTCTTTTAGATAATGAAATGTCACTAATCTTGAGGTCATGTACCTGTACATGAGTTTTTGAAAGCTGATCTTGACCTACAGTATTTTTTATTTTTAATAATATAAAATGTGTAATACATAGTTTTAATGAGTCAGTTTTCTAGTCAAAGATGTACTCATTTCTGAGTAAGAAGTACATCTTCTGTTAGAAAATATTTCACAAGCTATATAGTATATATATTATACAATAACTGTAAAAATTAAAATTGCATTGTTTTTCAACTCATTGAATTCCTACTTTGAAACCAAGGGAAAAAAAAAAAACCAAATCATAGTATTTCCTTTTAAGTTTTAGGCCTGTGCATGAATAACATTATCTCTTAATTATGAACTGAAGAATAGCCTCTTCTGGGATCTACACGTCCTTCTTGCTCATAACCAGAAGTGTTTGCTAGAGAAGACCCAGTTCTTTCCACCACATGGCACTATAACTAAGGATCCTCCATGCCTCTTTTCTTTTTGGATTATGTACTAAGGCTACACCAATGTCATACCATTTTTTCTTTCTCTGTACATGGTTTTCTGAGGACATTTCCCCATTCACATCCAGGAAGTATTCTCCAGGTGCCTCAAAAGTTAGGTGAAATATGTATTTGGGGATCCAGGAATTATTTTTGGAATTCAAACAATTAGACTTTGGCTAAAATGCCTTATTCTTGGTGGTTTAAAAAAATTATTTATATGTTATTACTACAAAAACAAGCATACCTCAGAGATATTGCAGGTTCACTTCCAGACTACCGAAAAAGAGCAAATATCACAATATAGCAAATCACACAAATTTTTTGATTTCCCAGTGCATATAAAACTTATGTTTACACTCAGCTGTAGTATATTAAGTGTGCAATAGCATTATGTCTACAAAAATACATACTTTAAAAATATTTTATTGCTAAAAATTGCTAACCATCATCTGAGCCTTCAGCGAGTCGTAATCTTTTTGCAGCAGTAACATCAAATATCACTGATCACAGATCACCATAAAAATATCATAATAATGAAAAAGTTTGAAATATTGTGAGAATTAGCAAAATGTGACACAGGCACAAAATAAGCAAATGCTTTTGGAAACATGGCACCGATAGACTCAGGGTTGCCACAAATCTTCAATCTGTAAAAAACGCAGTATCTGTTAAGCACAAACAAACAAGGTATGCTTGTTAAAAGTCTAAATATATCATTATACTATAAATATAGTGTTAAATCGGTCTTTTTTAACATTTATGTTAAGTGCTAGGCACTATACAAAACATTTAAAAAATGGTCATAATTTATAATCATACAATTGTTGTGAAGTCTGAATCTGGAAAAAAAAATTCCCCACAAAAGAACTACACAAAAATATTCAAACTACTAAGTCTTTGGAAAATATAATTGACTGCTTGATTAAATGAAACTTTTTTTTTTTTTTACTCCAAAACAGTCTGTAGGAATAAAGCAACGAATGTGAACATGAATGTTTTTGAGTTACTAGCATATTAAAATTTGGATGATCATGTCATGAAATAGGTTTAATTCTCATAATAGAATTGATTTAGTATAGAAGTTGCTTATGACCTTCATTTTGTCACTTTTCTCTTTAGTGCCACCTTGTGGGTTAGCCAGTAACAATAAATATACGGTATAGGGTTTTGAGTTTAGGGGTTTTTTTTCTTTTCCTCTGCTGTGTCAAAGCTGGTCTTAGAAAGTAGTGTGGTAAAACTCAGACGTGAAGCAATTTCTTTGTTTTCTCAGAGAAGCAACCACTTCACTAGAAGATATTTGCCGTAATTCTGCAATTGGCCATTCCAGACACCACAACTGTTTCTCAGAGATTGGAAATATTGGAGTCTACACAAAAATCGATGTTCATTTACAGGATAATCACCAAACTTATCTTGGATAACATAAGTGGCAAGCTCTGACTTGTGATTTTTTCCATAAGAAAAATGTTTTCTTAACTCAGTATCATCATTTCTACAATAGTGTCCTATGAGAATTGATTCTAGGTGATTTGAAACACTGTTTAATCCTGTTTAGAAAAAACTCACATATCTGATTTAGTCTTGTTTGCAGCTTACTTCTAATACCAGATTGAATTTGCATTGAGTTACCTTATTCAGTTCATTTTTTAATTATGATGCTGCAGTTATAAGGAAATAAGGAAAAAGTCAGTATGGTATGTCAAAAGCTTTCTTTTATTAGAGACACACAGGAAATGTGTTATATATTCCCTAACACTCTCCATATATTGGAAATGCTATAAAAAGCTTTTGAATAGCTAAACAAAAAAGAATAGTTTCTCCTCTTTAAAACACCTAAACATGTTAGAATTTATTGCTAAGTTTTTTTGTGGTATGATGAAAAAATAAATCTCTAAATTGCATTTATGGCATCATTTCAGAGCAAGTGAAAATCATGTACAGTCTGGTCACTTTGCAAGTGTAAACGTCCGTATCTGAACTCTTCCTTCCCTATTAGGACTAGAAGGTTGTACCATGTGTTACTCAAAGAGTAATTTTCCTTGGATGTGTAATAAGGCCTCAGCTCAGATTTGACCTCTAACCTGAATGTTATAAGCTATCAGTTATCTATGATGGAAGCACACCAACAACAAAAAAAATTTTAAGTGTTGTTATAGGCTTGCTAAAATCTTAGTATAGAACCAAAGCAGCCAAACGCTATCAGTATGTAAGGCTGCGAAAACCTTAGAACTCAACTCCCTAGTCATTTTTAACTTGAACAAGTCTTATGCTTTGTCTCTAAAAGTAATAAGTTGTGTTTTCCAATTCAGAAAATGCTTTTTAATTATTAATTTTTGTACCCTTTGATATTTGAATTTCTCCATGACATATTGATACATATTTAGTTTCCAGTGGATTTGGTACAGGAGCAAAAGGTGCCTTAGAATGACAACATTCAATCTATAATCCATTTAACCTTTTTATTTTTTTCCATTTAACCTTTGCATGGCTACCATTGAACAAGTCAGTATTCTTAGAGTTTAACCAAAATAAACAAACAAACAAACAAAAAAACCCAAAAACCCTAGCTAAAGGACTTTCTAATCTGGGGACCACAAAAACTTGCGACCATTTTTACACTTAAGCTTCAGCTTCAGCTTGTTAATAATAAAGGTGTGTCTTCCTTCAGTTTAAGTTGAATAAACTGCTGTATAGTGCCACCCATAAGATTCCTTGGACACACGTGCTACTGTTGGCAAGGTAGGGGCTGCACTATATTTAAGTAAGTGGTACCTCCATTTGCCACACAGTTTTAACTCCAGGGATGAATTTTAGCCTCTCTTCATTTTTACTGTATTCATTTTAAATAGATGGGTTTTTTACAACAAGTTACAAAGCAGCAAAACACATTTCATATCTTCTCTGTTACAGATTCCAAATTAAGCAGATCCTAATTAATTGGGTTATATTATGTAACAACAGCCTTTCACTTTAATGTCAAAAGGCTCTTGTGATCTCTATTCACTTCCTCTTAAAGTAAGACTGAGCAAAATATTTTCTTGACATTTCTGAGAATTTCATTTTCAGTTTCAAAGGATCATTTATTCCTTTAATCTTCCAATGTGAAAAAGTAATGAATATTTACTTTTTTTAGTCTCGTTTTTAGAGGCGCTAACATTCAACTAGGTAAACTTAGTAAGTGATAGCTATTAATGTTCTCTTTTGTCTTCTAGACAGAAAATCAAAGCTATTTAAAGTAAAGGATGTGTTTAAAACCAATATATGTCCACAAGTTAACATTAATGTTTACAAACACTTTCTGTGATCATCATGTCTTATTTGGTTGTATTGTCTTTGTTTCTCTATATCTACCTCAAAAGACATGGAGCTAGATATAAATAGATGAGACAGGTATACTGTGTTTCCATATGGTCTGAATAAAAGTGTATGATTAGTCACTAGGCTAAGCTGCAGTGTTCTAAGGTACACAAATAGTTCTCTGTGTTACTCCTTCAGTTTCAGTGCTTGCCGTGATAGCCAAATTAAACTGCGATGTGATAGTCATCCAAATATATAATTCTAAAACCATGATTATAGGATCATTTCTTTATTTCTATGAGATTTACCTATAGTAAATCTCTGTTTAATGTTCAGAGTTCTACAGCAGTTCACTTCTAAATGTTCAGAGCAGGAGTTATACCTTCCAGGATGTGCGAATAATCAACTCCTAGCAACACTATAAAATATAATCTATATTACGAATTGAACAGAATGAGCCCTCAGATCTGATTGCCTAAGGCTCAAAATGTTAATGCTCCTGACACACCTTATACATATTAGCAAAGTGAAATGGCATTAAAAGAAGAGAACGAACTGTGGTCCCCACCTCAGCATCACTTCACCAGCCTTCCTATCCCTACCCGCTGGAGAGGGGAGCTTCTGTTCTGCAGACCTGGGGGTCGAGGGAGGCTGCAGATCTTCACCTCCCGTCAGTTTCTACAATTCCAAAAAGGATCAGGCCTGAGGAATTTTATCTTCTAGTGTTCCATTGTGAGCTGACTTAATTAAATTTTTCCCAAAGTGCCACATTCTCCAGTTCTTCCTCAGGAGGACAAATTGAGAAGACAGAAACAGGTTCCAATGAAGTGAAATTTTTCTTAATTAATTCAAACCATAACACCATGAAAAAGCACTTTGAATTTTTCAATTCCCAGGCAATTGGTTCTAAAAAGAAAAACATCCTAAATTATCCACATGCCCTCATTTATTAGTCTAGAGCTCTTGCTCAAGCAATTATCTGCAAAGGTAATATATAGCGCCTCATGGTGATTTACTTGTTTTTCTAATACCTTTTGCCCACAAACCCTATAGAACTGAAAGTGTGTCAGCAAAGAGAAGTGACTATAAGAGAAGGCTCACTAATATACAACAAAATATGTAAAAGTAAAGGGAAAAGAGCCAAATCCCATTTTAAAAAATCAAATTCTACAGATGGTAAATGTCACAGACATCATTTCTTATTTATTGATAACCACTTAAGAGTAATCTATAATTTCTTCCTAATCTTCAGAATAGGTTTCTGGCAGTCACATAATCTCCTGGGGAGAAATGTCTTCTGAAATTATCACCTGATTTTGCAAAGTCCAGACAACTTGAAACAAACTGAATACCCTTCATTTACCCAATAGCCATTCAAAAGTATTACAGATAATGAACAGTAAACAAAATAACAATTTAACTGAAAGATGCTTTAACTGAAGTGCTTTAACTGAAAAATAATTTTCACATCCTTTGGAGTCCAGTCCAGGACCATCAAGATATAGAAAAATACAGCCACTGGGCACTGTGTTTTCTTTTTCTCAGAAAACCATTATCCTCTTCCTTGGTACAGTACTTAATTTAACAGCTCAGGGTGGGGTTGGGGGGAGGTAATATCCTAGGAAAGTCAAAATTCTTATCTAAATCCTTCTTAAATTGTGCCTTTCTCGACATAATATATTGTATGAAATGGATTTTAAAAGTAGTATTTAGAAATTACTTTCCAACTTTATAATTATAAATTGGTATAAACTTTATGGAAAATAATACAGCAAGAGCTAGCAAAATCCACAAATCTGAAAACTGTAGCAAGACTTCTGAGCTATCCTGTATTGCAACTGTTGGCATGACTCTCTTCTACTAGAATTAAAGCTTCTTCAGGGTAGAAGACATGTATAATCATTTATGTCTCTGCAAAGCACGCAAAGTCTCTGGAATATACTGCGTTCTTAATAAGTCCATGTTGAATGAACAAATGCTCCATTCAGTATTTGTCACCAGCTTCTTGGCCCCTATTACTTCTCTCTCTGATTTAAGGCTTCTCTTCTCCCTGCCCAGCACTCTTTGGCCTCCATGCCTAGGGATGGCCTCAGTGAGCCATCCTACTGGAGTTGGTCCTATAGCCAAGACCCTGCCCTTCCCTAGCTCTGTTCTAGAGATGTGGCATCAGAGTACTTGTTGAAAGCATTTCTACATTTTAGAAGGAATGAGCTAACAAACAAAAACTATATCATTTTCCCTGAATAAGCAAGTAGTAAGTAAGTAAGATCTAGAATCAGCTTCTGATCCTCTCAGCTTCAGTTTCGGAGACCAAAGTGACGTGTTCTCCCAGAGGGAGAATTTGACTAGATGTTGAGACAGTTTAGGCCACACAGTGGCAATCATACTTTATGGAGGAGTTACATTCTGAAGTAGGCTTATAAGGTAGGAAGCACTTATGGTCAAATTTTCCCTTGAAAAACTCCCTAAACCACCCATAAAAGGCAGTAAACCATAGTTCTGTGTACCCATTCCTATGTACAGCAATATGTACACACAGATGTAAGTATAAAATGTGTGCAGTATATACGATACTTAATTGAATTTGAGTAAACTATCCATATGCTGTTTTAATAACACTGCTACCAATTCACTACTGTGTTTCTGTGATGCCAAGATAACCAGCCAATGCAGAAAGTTCAGTTAAAAGTGATGGTAATGGCTGCCTTCCTTTCTTTGCAGCAGGAAAGCAGTACGGAGGGTGTCAAGGCCCACACAAAGTGGGTGTTGGAGTGGGCAGGAAAGCAGTTTAGTGGGAATCGGGGCCCACACAGGGTGGGCTTCTGAGCAGGTTAGAAGCCCAGTGTAATTAGGTGATTGGCAACAGATAGAAAGTCAAGATTTTTAGTGCTGGAGAAGGAAGGTATAAATATGGAAAGGGGAAAAGGTCAGATGAACCCTGTGGTCTTGGATCATTGAATTAGAACTGAAAAAGTGTCTGTAAACATATAGTTTTACAGATATGGATATAGATATATCAATAAAGGTATTTAAATGTGTTTGTGTGTATGTATGTGTGTGTATCCACTAAGAGGACCTAAGTAGCAATGAGCAAACTTAAGGCCCAAGTCTTGGTTTATAACTACA
Organism: Lipotes vexillifer; assembly: GCF_000442215.2. Lineage (NCBI taxonomy): Eukaryota > Metazoa > Chordata > Mammalia > Artiodactyla > Lipotidae > Lipotes > Lipotes vexillifer. Next base: position 4,597,221 of record NW_006774067.1, read on the forward strand.
CCTTTTCAGGGCTCACTGGAGATTCTGAAGGTGGATCAGGGAAAGAAAAAGATGAGCTTTCAACATGCTTGTGTGCCAGAAAATAAAGAAGTTCTCAAAAGAATGATGGGCACATGACCAAAGAACACAGGAGCCACCTTGAAAGAGCTCCCACTGACCAAATCTGGAACAATTTGAGCATCAAAATAAGTAACAAAGTAATGGATTATAACCACTGAATACAATGGAATCCATGAATGCACAGTGACATAAGTAAGCAGATATACAGAAAGAAAAGAAACCTCTTTCTTAGATTAGAAGTCCAACGAATAAATATAGAAGGAATTCAGGCAAGACACATCAATGAATGCCAAAATTGTGGGTGAAAGTAAGATGAGGAAGGAGCTTACAGTCTCAAAGTATGAAAGTAAGATGAGGAAGGATCTTACAGTCTCCAAGTATCTTTCTATAAAATGTTTATTAATTACAAAGGAAAAGAAAAATTCACTTTACAGGGCGGAAACTTCACAAACACCATCTGAATTGTGTTCAAAGTTAACCATACCAGTAATGGGATAAATCAATATCATGTGCCACCTGATAGGATACAATGAGAAGAATACAACAACATCACTTCTCTAATATTTCAGAACAAAATCACAACCTGGTTATAATCAAGAGGAAATAGTAAATAAACAGAAATTTAGCTTCTACAACAAAATGACCTTCAAAAATGTCAAGATCTTGAAAGTCAAGCAGACTGAGGAATTCTTCTAGACTGAAGGAAGCTAGGGAGATATGACAGTTGAATATACTGTGTGGTCCTGCACTGGGCTTTTTGTTACGAGGACATTGTTAGAACAATTGGCAAAACTTGAATTTGGGAGAATGATATTCAGGAGTTTGTCATGCCATGCATGCAACTTTTCTGAGAGCTGGAAATTATTTGAAAAGAAAATGTTTTTTTAAAAAAACTCCATCCTCATTGGTACTCTTTTAAACTTAAAATGCACAGCTCTAGAGTTTCACAAGCCAGAAAAGGAAGACTGGTTGAGAAACAGTAATAAGACCATCAGGAAGGTGGCAAAAAAGATGAACTAATCATATGATGTCAACCAAGCAATTTTTTCACAACCCGTTTGGGTTTTTATCTGCTCTCCTGGCATCCTGGAGCATATGCTTATCCACACTTTTCCCTTCACATATTCCATGCACCCATTTTAAACACAGCAAAAGATATTCTGAGAATAGAGTCTGCAGCTACCTTTCTCTTTTTCTTTTCTTTCATTTTCTTCCTCCCTTTCTTCCTTAATTTATTTTGGAAGCAGCATTCACCCTACTGTAAGAACCAATTCTAAACATAAAATCCCTTGCCTCACCCTGCCCACCCCCATGACAAAGTAGCATCTGATGAGACAGAAAAGAATCACTACACACTTACCCTCTTCCCCCTTCATCCCCCAGCAGTCTTAACGTCCCTTCTTCTTTATCACTATTATCCTCCTTTCTTCTCAGAACTGTTCTTGATCAAAACTGTTCTTGGGGCTTCCCTGGTAGTGCAGTGGTTGAGAATCTGACTGCCAGTGCAGGGGACACAGGTTCGAGCCTGGTCTGGGAAGATCCCACATGCCGCGGAGCAACTAGGCCCATGAGCCACAACTACCGAGCCTGCGCGTCTGGAGCCTGTGCTCCACAACAAGAGAGGCCACGATAGTGAGAGGCCCGTGCACTGCGATGAAGAGTGGTCCCCGCTTGCCACAACTGGAGAAAGCCCTCGCACAGAAACGAAGACCCAACGCAGCCATAAATAAATAAATAAATATTTAAAATTTAAAAAAAAAACTGTTCTTGAAACTAATTAAACAGAAGTGGACCTCCAACAATTGTTCTTGCCCTATAATCTAAAGTACTCAAACCTCTCACTTAAAACATAAAAAGAAAGGAAATCAGGACTGTAAACTTACTACCCCTTTTTTAACTCTTTTTTTTTTTTAACCTTCTAAACCGTCTTCCCCTGCATTAAGTCAGGCCTATGAAACAGTCTGCCACTCTAAACAGCACCAGTCAGGAATGTGGGAAATTGTTAGAAGAAGCTTTAGAAGATCTAAATTCAAATTACCTTGACTACAATTAAAATAGCCACCACTCTTGAGTAATGACAGGTGAGGTAGAAAGAAGGCAACAACAATCAAGGAGACTAAGATCTCAAGCAACATTCATCAATCAGAAGCATCTGAAAAACAATGACCCCAAGTTATTTTGAGGCAGATATTTTAGTTTTCTTGCCAGAATCTGCCTCACAGAAACTCAGGAAATATGCTATTAGATAGCCAGGTGCTTTCCTCCTTGTAATCACTCTGATTCAATGATGATGATGATGATGATGATGATGATGATGATGATGATGATGATGATGATGGTGATGGTGGTGGTGGTGGTGATGATGAAAACAAAGCAGCTAGGCAGCACTATTTGTGGCATCATGAAAACCATTGCTAATATCCTCATTCCCTTCGATATCTCTAAGTCAAGAAGTATTGCAAATTGAACTGCACACCACATTTTTGATCATTTCACATGATGCAGTGTTCACACACAGCTGGTGTGAATGGTGTTACTTGACTTCATCCAGGGAAGCCACTCTCAGGAAGCCACATATCTGTGAAGATGACGATCCTGAGACTCTGTTCTTCTGGCCCTGGATTGGCCCTGCAGCTCTCATGAGATATTCTGGGTACCACAAGGAAGGGGCTGGGATGTGTTCCCAGACTTACAGTGATCTCTCCTCAGCAGAGCCACTAATGCAAGCATTAGATCACAAGATTACTTTTCTGAAAATTGTCCCAAGATTATCAGCCTTGTTTTTTTATTTATGTATTTATTCATTCACTTATTCAGCAAAATTTATTAAGAAACAGCTATGTGCAAGGTACTGTTTTGGCATAGTGATCAAGACTGATTAAAAGTCCTGATCTCATGGAGCTCACATTCTAATAGGGGGGACAGACAATGCAAAAATTTTTAAGTAAAATAAAAGATAAAAGAAGGGATATAGAGAGTGCTGGACCCAGGAGGATAGGTTGCAATATTATATATGACAGGGAAGGCCTTACATTTGAATGAAGACCTGTAGGAAGTAAGGTATATAGATAACTGAGGGCGAGGGAACATCATGAGCAAAGACCCTGAAACAGGAATGTGGCTCGTGTGTCTGAGATAAAGCAAGAAGCACTGTGTGTCTAGAAGAGCGTTAAGTTAGGGAGAGAGGGAGAAGAGGTGGGGTCAGAAAGATAATGGGGAAACAAGATTGGAAAAGGTTTTGTAGGCTATTGCAAAGACTTTGGCTTTTATTCTGAGAGTGATGGAAAACCATTAGAAAGTTTTGAGCTGAGGCATGACATAATCTGTTGAGAAAGAGATGATTATGGCTTAGACCAGGGTGGTAGCAGCAGAGGTGGTGAAAAGTGATGGGTGTTCCTAAAGGACTGTACGTGGGGTACATGTGAGGGACCTCAAGGTTGACACTATGACATTTTATCTGAGAAGCTAGAAGGTTGGGATTGACATTTATTGATAATGCAAAGACTTAGGAAAAGGCAAGATCAGATTTTCGTGCCTGCATTGCTGATCATCAAAACTACGTGTTCCAACGTAGAGAACAGACTTGTGGTTGCCAAGAGGGAGGGGCGGTGGGGGAGGGAAGAATTGGGAGTTTGGGATTAGCAGACACAAACTATCATATATAGGATGGATAAACAACAAGGTCCTACTGTATAGCCCAGGGAACTATGTTTAATATCCTGTGATAAGACAGAATGGAAAAGAATATGAAAAAGAATACATATATATATAACTGAGTCATTTTGCTGTACAGCAGAAATTAACACAACATTGTAAATCAACTATTCTTCAATAAAACTTTAAAAAAAATTTTTTAATTAAAAAAAATATGTGGTCCAAGAATTAATTGGTCGTTATATTAGGCAATGTGAAGGCCATTAGTAACCTTCAAGTGAACGAGATCAGGAGAGCGCTGGCAGCAAAGCCTAACTGGAGAGGGTTCAAGAGTGAATGGGAAGAGAGCAGTGGTAAGTGGTGAGTACAGGCAAATATTTCCAGTGGTTTTCTGTAAAGGGTGGTAGAGAATTGGAGCATCATCCAGAAGAGGATATAGGATTAAGAGATGGGGTTTTTTTTCAAGGGGAAAGTTGGAGTTCATTATAACATACTCGCATGCTGATGGGAATGAGGCAGTCACAGAGAAAATCTTAATGTAGGAGAGAATGCGAAGAGTTGCTGGAGTTATGTCCTAGAATGGGTGGGAGGGGATGGGTTCCAGAAGTAAAGGGGAGAGCCTTGATTTGAGGACAATTGATCTGTAGGAACCAGTAGGAAGATGGTTATGCGGGAACATTGTGAAAATGGGTGGATTCTTGTGAAAATTCTTACTCAATCGTTTCTATTTTCTCAGTGAAAATAGGAAGCAAGGTCACCAGCTGAGTAAAGATGGGTAAAAAGGTGTTGAACCTTTCAGGAAATAAGTGAAAATATGCTACAGTAATCTGAGAGGGTGCGTAAATAGAAAATAGAAAATGGAAATGCTGGGCATTGAGATTATTGGGCATTATTATTATTGAGTGGACACAAATTTAAAGTTTTTTGAAGCTACTCTCTGCCATGTAGGTGTAGGCCTGGAGTAGTTGGAGAGTTGGATTTAATAGGATTCAGAGTCAGGCAACAGCCATGAAGGGAGAGTGGGGCAAGGGAGATAAAGGGTATTGGCAAGGGAGCGATTTTAAACATAGACCATGGAATCAAAACTGGTAGGGAGGAAAATGAGGACATGAAGGTTAAAGACAATGAAAATGAGGTAGAATGAACAGATTGTAGGTCCCTGTAAAGCTGGAGAAATATTATTGCTTAATATTAATTACTGAAATGAAGCTACTGCACTTAAGGCACAGTGAATCCCAGAAAGTCATGCCTCTTGTATCTTAATAGGTAATACGTACCCTTTGCTCCAGAACTCAGACATATATGTATCCTTTTCTATGCTGTCATTTATTAAGAATTCAGTACTTTACTCAACTTTAATGTATAGTAGGAAATTCCTGTACTATAATGAATCCAATCTTCGATTTATATTTTCTTCCAGTACTCCTTCTACTTTTTCCTAGCCATGACTGACACCTAGCTTTCCACCAAGAGTCCATTTTCATAGCAAGCCTCATCATCAAAAGCCCCCAACTTATGTATGAGGAGGAATTAGCAGGCTAAAACAGATGATTGTATCAACTGACACAGACAAAGCATTTGACAAAATCCAATAATCATTCATAATTTTAAAACTCTTAGCAAGTTAGGAATAGACCAGAACTATCTCAAGTTAATAAAGAGCATCTAAAACACAACTATACCTGGTCGTTCTTAATAGTGAATGACAGAATGCTTTCCTCTAAGATAGGAAACAAGGCAAGGATTCAGTCTCACCACTCTTTTCAACATAGTACTAGAAGTTCTAGCCATTGCATTAAGGCAGTAGAATGAAATAAAAGGCATACAAAATTGGAAATGAAGAAATTCAACTGTTCCTATTTGCAGATGACATGACTATCTAGTAAATCCCAAAGATTCTACAAAAATAAAACTCCTAGAACCTAAAAAGTTATTTCATCCAGGTCACAGGATTAAGATCAATATAGAAAAATTAATGTCACTTCTATAGAGTAGCAATAAACACATGAACATCAAAATTAAAATACACTTACAATCATTCCAAAAAAAATAAAATACGTAGGTAAAAACTTTACAATATATGCACACTATCTGCTTGCTGAAAATTGCAAATGCTAATGAAAGAAGTGAGTGATGACCTAGATAAACAGAGAGACATACCATGTTCATAGACTGGAAGACTCAGCATAATAAAGATGTCAGTTCTCCCCAAATTGATGTGTAGGCTTAATGCAATCCCATTAGGGGAATGTGAATTAAAACACAATTAGTTGTCAGTACACACCTGTCAGAATGGCTAAAATTTTTAAAAAGTGACAGCACCAAATGCTGACAAGGATGTAGAGAAATTGAATGACTCATAACATTGCTAGTAAGAATGTAAGATGATACTGTTACACTGGCAGGTTTTTTTAAACTAGACATGCACTTCCCATACAACACAGCAATTCTATTCTCCAGCATTGATCCCAGAGAAATGGAAATATATGTTTACACAAAAACCTGTATATCAGTGTTCAGAACAGTGTTATTCATAGTAGCCAAACATCGGAAACAATCCAAATGTCCTACAAGGGGTGAATAGTTAAATTGTCATATATCCATCCCATGGACTAGAACTGGGCAATTAAAAAAAAAATGAACTATTGATATACATAACAACTAGGATGCATCTCCAGGGAATTATGCTGAGTGAAAAAAAAAAGTTAATCTCAAGTGGTTGCATACTCTCATGTTGCATACGATTTCATTTGTGCAACATACATTAAATGACCAAATTATATAAGTGAAGAACTGACTCATGGTTTCCAGGAGTTACATACAAGGGTAAGGGCAAGCAGGAGGGAAGTGGGCACAGTTATATAAGAACAACACAAGGGATCTTTGTGGTGATGGGACTGTTTTGTATCTTGACAGGTGGTGGTCACATGAATCTACACATGTAATGAAATCATATAGAATTAAATACACACATACGCACACATTCAAGTGAGTGTGTATAAAACTGGTAAAATCTGAATAGGTTGATCGATGGTATTCAATGTCAATTCTCCAATTCTAATATTATACTGTGGTTGTCTAAGATGTTAACGTTGGGGGAAACTGGGTGATAGATGTACCGGATCTTTCTGCATTATTTCTGTATAACTGCATGTGAGTCTCAATTATCTCAAAGTAAAAAGTTAAAAAAATAAATTATAATGAGAGAGAGAGGGAGGGAGGCTTTCCTATGAAGAACATCATCTGAGCAATCTTATGCTTTAGAAAGGGGAAGTATGCAATAAAAATCAAACAATTTTAAAGCTGTAACTTATGTTAAAACGTCACAGACGGGGCTTCCCTGCTGGCGCAGTGGTTGAGAGTCCGCCTGCCGATGCAGGGGGGTTCGTGCCCTGGTCCGGGAAGATCCCACATCCCACATGCCGCGGAGCGGCTAGGCCGTGAGCCATGGCCGCTGAGCCTACGCGTCCTAAGCCTGTGCTCCGCGACGGGAGAGGCCACAACAGTGAGAGGCCCGCGTACCGCAAAAAAAAAAGTCACAGACCATTTTGGTCAAAAGCAAAAGAAATAAAACAGCAGCAAACATTTTTAGCTTTAACATTAATCTTTTAGACTATCTTTGGCCTCTTCTCTCGCTAAAAGGAAAGAAGTCTTCAGATCCACTCTGAAGCCTTTCTTAGACTGAGAAGCCTCTGATACCTTTTCAAAGCGGCTTAGTGTCACACATTCTTTGATTATCCTCTAAGAGTCTGTTTGCAACTTATTAGAAAAAAATTTTAAGTTGCCTTCTGACCATGCACAATGAATTCTCATTTTATCCAGTTCCAAATTACTCTCTGACCTTTAGCATAACAAAGAAACATCTTTCAGCCCCTTAAAGTCCAAAAAACAAAATTTAGATGAGAGAAAGCAACTTCAAAGCTGGATTATCTGACTCCCAGACCAGTGGTATCCTCCTGCCATCTTCTGCTACCTTTCACAGAGTTTCGCCAGGCCTGACATTTCTACATTCTAAACTGCCAGCCCCTAATGATCTCTCTTATCTATGAACTTCTATAACATTTATTATGTATGCTAATGTGTTTTTTTAAATTGAGCCATATTTATATGCAAAATACAAAAAGCACTCATTTTAAGTGTAAGTTTGATACATGTTGAGAAATGAATTCACTACTGTATAACCAACACAGTTAAATTCCAAAACGTTTCCATCACCCCAACAAGTTCCCTTGGCCTCTTTCTCCAGCCCTCAGCCGCAGGCAACCATTATTTTGCTTTCCATCCCTATATTTTAGTTTTGTCTATTCTAAAATTTTACTTAAATAAAAGCATAAAGTGTGTATTCTTTAGTGTCTGGCTCCTTTAACTCAGCATACTATTTTTGATATTTATCTAGGCAGTTGTGTGTATTAGTAGTTATTTTTATTCTATTACACATAGTTTATCCACTCACCTGTTGATGAACATCTGGATTGTTTATAGTTTTTAACTATTACAAATAAAGCTGCTGTGGATATTCATGTACAAGTCTTTGTATGCGGTCATATGCTTTCATTTCTCTTGGGTAAATACCTAGGAGTGGAATGGCTCCTAGGATCAAACAGTAGGTGTATATTTAACTTTATAAGGAACTGCCAGACTATTTCACATTCCCACCAGCAACATATGAGAGGTCCAGTTGTTCCATATTCTTACTAAAACTTGCTTAGTCTTTTTAATTTTAGTCATTCCAGTGGGTGTGTAGTGGCAGAACATGTGGTTCTAAGCTGCATTTCCCTGATAACATATAGCGTTGAAATCTTTTTATGTCCTTATTAACCTTCATGTATCTTCTTTTATGCAGTGTCTGCTTAAATCTTTTGCTCATTTTTTAATTGGATTATTTGTCTTATGATCGAGTTTATGTATTCTGGATAAAAGCCTTTGTCAGGTACACAGATTGTAAATATTACCTCCTAATCCATGGCTTACTTTTTCATTTTACTTAAAAATGTCTTTTGAAGATTAGAAGTTTCTATTTTAATAAGATCTAATTTATCATTTAAAAAATCTTATGACTGGTGCTTTTAATGTCTTACCTGAGAAATTTTTGCCCACCTGAAAGTTATGAAGATATTTTCCTGTGTTTTTATCTAGTGGTTTTATAGTTGATCTTTTATATTTAGGTCTATAATACATTCTAATTATCCTTTGATTTAAAAATAATAATGAAAACCAGAACTCAACCTCCTCTGTCTCCATTAATATTAAACTTATTTTAATTGAACTTATTAGTGATTCAGTGTTTTATTTTAAAACCCAAAGAATTAATAAATGTACCCATCAATGTAATAAATAAGAATATTAATATCTATTAATGAGAGTTCCAAATATATAAACTTCTTAGTTTCTTAGTAAAATATTCATATTTCACATCTACCAAGGTAAAAGCATTAACTATGAGAACTTCCACCTTAATCACGCTCTTATGAACTCCATCCGTGGTCCTCTCTTTACTCTTGAAATGCCCACAGCACAATAGATCTTACAAGGAAAAGTGACCAAAGGAGAGCCCAATAACAATTCCACCCCCGCTCATATTTGAAGAGTTGGGGAAAAAACTATACAACTAGTAAATTCTAAAGCTGCCTTTGCTCTCCTTCCCTAATAGTCTAATATATTTCCAGTGATTTATCCTCTAAAATGGATGGTCTCAGGAGAAGTCAGAGGGAGCTTCATAATGACTTAGGAAAAGCATCTTATTGATTCATTTTTTAATGTATGCAATATGAAAATGCATGTGGATAAGCATCTCTCTTTGATTTAAATATTCATTCCACTAGTTTTACATATACAAACATGCATAGATAGACATATAAATAGATAGATAGACAGATAAATACCAGTGGTCTGTACCTAACAAAAATGAGGCTCCAAAACACCATTCTGGTATCTGCAATACTGAGAAAGAGGTTCTTGAAATTGCTCTGGCTCATTCTCCACACAAAATAAGCCTGGTCTATACAATATGACCTAATATTGTATTATGTAATTTACATGTCTTTTAAGTATGTTTGTGCTTGCAGGTTTCTCAATATAAACTCAAAATAGATTTTGAGTGTCTACAATGAAAAAGACACCATGCTATGTTCCATAGCACTGATCTTGAACTCTGGCTGCATGTTAAAATAACCTGGGAAGTTTTGATAAAATATCAATGGCCAGGCCAATCTCAAACTAACTGAATCAAAATCTCAGGCTGAGATACAGAGTAACCAAATGATTTTCATGTTCAGCCAGATAGAGAGCCATTGTTCTAGATTAATGGTTCTCAAAATGTGGTCCATGGACCACTGGAAGTCCCTGCAACCCTTTCAGGGGATCTACTAGGGCAAAAGTCAAAACTTTCCCCTAGGTCCTATATAACAAATGAATAAAATATTAGCATGCAATATATACATTTTTGTAAAATTGGATTGAACTGAATGAATCATGATTTTGAACATCCAACTTAATACAATGTTTCTGAACCAAGATATTTTTGTCAGAGAGTAAAAGAACCGACAATAAAACAGCAAATTTTGCTGTACCTTCAATTTTACTTTTACTCAGAGGTTTGGAACAAGAAAACAAATCATTATTTCCAAGTTCACTCCTCTCTGCTTATAAAAGCAACTTAGTGGAAAAGTTTCAAAAACACCACCTTAATATAAGGAAGAAGATAACTTTTCTAACACTTAATAACAAAAGTGTTAGAAACTAACCAAAAGCAGGAGGAATGGAAATGGAAGGTGAGGTGATTATTCCTTTGGCCCTTCAGGGAGTGTCCTAGGTTTGTGTTCTTACCAGAAGCAATATCCAGCTATGTTAAGCAAGTCAGCTGCTTGAGGTGAAAGCAAGCAGGCTTGAGGAAGACCTCTTTATACAGTTTATCAAGAAAGATGAAGACAAAAATAGAAAAGAGGATATGATCCAAAACAGGAAACTGAAAAATATGTTTTTTAGGAGTCAGAGGGGAATCAAAAGCCATATCCAAATAATACTGAGCAGATAAATATGACCTGAGGGAGAAAGAATAAGTTAGCATTGCTGGAACTCAAATTAAGTGCATGCTACTTTTCACAGAGTAATGCACCAAGAAGTCAAAGAAATGCAAATTAAAATTTCCACAAGAAATCATTCTTTGCCTATTTAATTGGCAAAACTATAAAAGTTGATTATATGCATTTTTATGAAAGTATAAGGAAACACATATTTCTTTCATTATTATCTGAATGTAAAATGGCACAGTTTTTGGAGTATAACATCCATTAAAAGTTAAAATGTGTACTCTTGGAGCAAGTAATACCACCTATAGGAATCTATCCTTGAGAAATAATCAAATATGAGCAAGAAGATATATTCACAAGAACGTTCTTTGGAACCTTGTGACTGAGACTAAACATTGAAAATCTCTTGCATGACCACCAATATGGACATGGTTAAATACAGTGTGGTACTTTGTATTTTGTTGTAGTTAATAATGAGGTGGGTCTACAGAATATATACTATGCCCCCAATTGTATAAAGATACCTCAACTAAATATATGTAGGTGTGTGTGAGGTGTGTGTGTATGAATTCATTTTTTTTTTTTTTTTTTTTTTTTTTTTTTTGCTGTACGTGGGCATCTCACTGTTGTGGCCTCTCCCGTTGTGGAGCACAGGCTCTGGACACGCAGGCTCAGAGGCCATGGCTCACGGGCCCAGCCGCTCCACCTCTCCCGCTGCGGAGCACAGGCTCCGGACACGCAGGCTCAGTGGCCATGGCTCACTGGCCCAGACACTCCGTGGCATGTGGGATCTTCGCGGACCGGGGCACGAACCCGTGTCCCCTGCATCGGCAGGCGGACTTGCAACCACTGCGCCACCAGGGAAGCCCAGAAAATTTTAAAAATAATTTCCTATGAAGGGGCATGAAATGTGGGGAAAAGATCCTGAATATTGAATGTATATAGATATGCAGGTATATGGATAAATGGATTTATTGACATATGTGTGGATATATAAATACACCCAAATGAGTAAAGGTGAATATTTTGAAAAGAAAGCAATATCCTGCTGCTTCTTATAGGGGTCAGAGAATGGAAGGTTCCCACAGAAGAGACGAGGGACTTCTGGAGGCACTATGAAATCTTGGGGAGAAAACTTAAGGATCTGTAGCCTTACAGGATGGCGGAGTGGTTTCATTGTTTTTTCTCTATGAAGGTTGGGATTTGGGAGAAAAAATGTAGTATATGGTGATTGAGTAGCTAAATAGAAAGATATAGATGTAAATATAGGTATAAAATCAAATAATGGAATTTAGATTTCTAAACTACAGATATGGTGAGTTAGGAATGTATTTATGTCACACAACTGGTGAGATTGACCCACACACCACCTGACTTCTTCAAGAGAAATTTATATTGAATAGGATGAGTTGGGGAAAAAATGCCCAGATAGGGGCTTCCCTGGTGGTGCAGTGGTTGAGAGTCCGCCTGCCGATGTGGAAGACACGGGTTCGTGCCCCGGTCCCGGAGGATCCCACACGCCACGGAGCGGCTGGGCCCATGAGCCATGACCACTGAGCCTGTGCGTCTAGAGCCTGTGCTCCACAACAGGAGAGGCCACAACAGTGAGAGGCCCTCACAGCGCCAAAAAAAAAAAAATGCCCAGATAAAACTTGACAGTTTTTACTCTAGACCATCAGTTTTTCCTGAACCCTGTAAAAGAATTTTTAAAATTACTGACATCCCCTTCACACTGTTGGATTAACATCTAAAAATTTTATTATATGTATAAGTGGTTGCAAAAGATATAATTTCTTGTGAATTTTAAATAATGACATTTCAAAATAGAACTGTTCTATCGTGTTTAATCTGAGCCAAATGAATCCAAATGCCATAATAATTTGAAGAATACATGAACAAGCTTTCCTTTGTCAGTCAGAAATCTTACATATTACCTTTTCTCTCTGAACTTACATTTTCATTCTCCAATCACCAAAGAATTTGATCTTAATGCAATATATTGCTATGCTTGAAAGTCTCTTATTGATCAACCTGTCATATTCTCTTCAGTAAAATATATATAAATTATATTTTTAATTTTCAAAAACTTTATGAGACCATTAAGTATGACAACCTTCCTTCTGGATTGAATTATCATTAAAATAACTTTTAGTACATTATCAATTGAAACAAATATATTAAAAATTATTATAATTAGTAAAAAAAAGTAAAATTTTACTGAAAATTCATCTCATTGAAATTAAGGTGCTCTTTATTTTTCAATTAGTTCATGTACCCATGGATATTTATTACTTTCATCTATAATGAGAGGCCAAGTGGAAATTAACTGCCAAAGAAGAGATATATTAGAGCTGGACTTAGAAACAGTGTTGTCAAATGCAACATTTACAATAGAATCCACAATGCATTTCTATTGAACTACCTACCTCTAATACCATATCCTTTGGAAAAGCTTATTTACCTCCAGGGTTATGTACGCCCCAGTTTGAAAGTCATTGTTACAGAGTATGTCAGGATGACATAAAATGATAGTGAAGGTCCAATAGGTCACAAGAGAAAGTCACTAGGAAAGGGAACAATAACATGATAGTCTCAGATATCTATATACCAATGTGTAAACAATGGATAATAAAATAAATCTAATAACATAGTGTGATAAACAGAACCTCATCCTAAACATCAAGGCTTAGAAAATGATGTGAAATGATGGAAACTACAATGTATTCTAAATGAACAAATATATCTGAAGGAAGGCAGGGTAGGACTGTATGCCATACATACCCTATACACCTGACTGTGGGAGCACACTGAGAAACAATTAGAAAAATATCCTAGAAACCATGAATTCAAATGATATTATTATTATTAAAATATACCACAGATGGCAAGGCCAGGTAGAGGGATTTGATGATGACTTTTGGGTAGAGAACCAAAGGGAATAAGAGAGCAAGTTCTATGGATATCTGGAAGAAAGTCATTCCAAGTAGATGGATCATGAAGTGCAAACACCATGCAGAACTCGCTGGACAAGTTAAAATCAGCATGAAGTCCATGTGACTGGAGTGAAGTGAATGTGGGAGAGAGCTGGAGAGGATAAGGCCAAAGAGGTAGCAAGGTCCAGATTTTAACTTTTACTCTTGAGTGAGAAGGTATGCCATTGGAGGATTGTTAACAGAGGAGTGGCAGAATCTTACCTCTTAAAAGGGCCATTCTGGTTTCTGTTTAAAATAGAGACAGTTGCAGTAATACAGGCAATAGGTGATGGTAGATGAATTCAAGAGGAAATACCAGAAGAGAGTGCAGTGGGTGGGTCTGGATAACGAATACTTTTTGAATGTTGAAACAATAGGTATGAAGTGTAAGACAAAGAAGGAAGCAAGGACAAATTTAAAGTTTTGACCTGTGCAACTTAAGGGACTGACTTACTATTTACTAAGATGAGAAAGACTACAGAAAAAGCAGATTTGAAGAAAAGTTTATGAATTTGATTTTGGACGTGCTAAGTTTGCGATGCCTATTACTTCCGGGTAGAACTGTTGAATAGGCAGCTGGATATATGAGTCTGGGATTTAGTGCAGTGCTCGCTTCGGCAGCACATATACTAAAATTGTGATTTAGTGCAGTTCAGTAGAAATATAATGCAAGCCATGTATGTAATTTTAAATTTTCTAGTAGCCACATTTTAAAAACTTAAAAGAAACAAGTGAAATTCATTTTAGTAGCATATTTATAACTAAATTATCTCCAAAATATTATCATTTCAACAAGTAATAAACGTAAAAATTAACAAGATATTTTACCTTTTTTTTTAACTAAGTTTTCAAAATCTGGTATATATTTTTCACTTTACATCACATCTCAATTCAGAAAAGCCACATTTTATGGGCCCAATAGCCACACGTGACTGGTAGCTACCTTATTGGACAGCAGAAGTTTAAAAAAATAGATGACTACAGAGGCTGCTCTGTGTGGAGAGCAAACTAAACAAAAAACAAAAAAACATTAAACAAATTATAGAAAGAATAATACTGTATTTTAAGATATGCTGGCAGCAAGTAAAAGCCTCACAGCAAACCTCAAACAGGCTTAAAGTAAAATATGTATCAGCCATCAGAGGAAGTTCTGAAGTGGAGCGGACTCAGTCATGTCATCAAAGACCCAGGTTCTTTTCATGTTTTTGCACTGTCATCTGTGTGTTGCCTTTATCCCAAGGCTGGCAGCAAAACATCAGTAGCAGTCCCAGATGTTACATCTTGATACAACAACATTCAGAAGTAAAATAAATGAAGCATCAGTTCTTGTGTGTCTCTCTTGGTAGTGATAAAACTTTACCAAGAGACCCCCTACCCACCCCACCCCTGCGGTAGGATTCATTTCATATCTTATTGGCCAGAGTTGAGTTAAATGTTATTCCTTTAGCCAATCACTGTCAAGAAATGAATATGGCGAGTTCTGAATAAAATGAAATAGGCATTCTCCAACCTGTCTCTCCCACTGAATGCAGTAATAAAACCAGGGCAATATAAATGAAACAGATATTTGAGGACTCTTAAAAGAGAACAGCAGCAGGCAGATTTGGGAAGAAGATAGGGATTCAAATCACCCCTGAACCAACAGTGAGTTTCAATCTTTTTTTCCTCCAGAATCCTACAGCCTGGTTTCAAGGCAGGCCAAGAACCTCATGTATACTTTGGTGTGGATGGAGAGATCTCAAGAAGAAGCCCTCTAGTCCAAGATCAAAGAGCAAAAAAGTCTACTGGCAGCAACAGTCATGGCAGCAGGAGTCCACAGGCACCTAACACACTGAGGAAAAGGAACTTTCCTCTCTGACCAGAGGAGCTGTGCTCCCAAGAAGGCAACAGGAAACTCTGTTGCTTTTTTCTCTCTGTGTCCTCCAGATGAAAATAGATGACCACAGGGGGAATTCTCTGAAAAGTTGGTACAAGTTTCAGTTTGGTCCTGAAGTTAGGTACAGTTGCAGGAACTATGTGGCAGAGGAGGGTAATAAAATCCCAGCTTTCCAGCCAGAGGACTACAAAAGGGAGCCACAGGGAGTCTAAAATACTGAGGAGATAATGGAGGTGGAGGAGCTTGAGAAAGCAACACCATAAGATTATTTATGAATTCCTGGGCTCATCCTGGAGTTGTACATACATGGATCTGACCCTAAACAGCATACCAAAGATTTGATAACTGAACTGAGAGATCCAGGTCCCAGACTGGCCACTGGATATGGGACAAATTTGCATAGCTCAGCAAATGTTTTGAGACAAGACTGGCATTGAAACCGCAACTTAGAGAAAGCTAACTGGAACTAACGGCTTGAACCCAGTAGGTCAACTGGCTGCTATATAAAAATATCAACAGTGTCTGTAAGATTTAAGCAAGACCCAAAGTCTCATAACTTAATATTCAAAATGCCTAAGTTATAATCCAAAAGTACTCAACATATGAAGAACCAGGAAAATCTCAACCTGCATAGGAAAAGACAATCAACAGATGCCACTGCTGAGATGACACAAATGAAATTATCTGACAGGGAATTTAAGATACAAAAATGTTCAACAATTAAGGGTGAACACTGTTCAAATGAGTGGAAAGATAGAAAGTCTCAGCAATGAAATAGAAGATGTAAAGAAGACCAAATAGAATCTTTAGAACAAAAAAAATTACAAAAACCAAAATTTACAACTCATTGCATATTCTCAATAGCTGAATGGAGACAACAGAGGCAAGATTCTGTGAAATTAATGACAATAGAAACCATCCAATCTGAGCAATGGAGAGAAAAACAACTGAAAACCTGACCAGGGGCTCAGAGATCTATGAAACTATACCGAAAGGTCTAATATTCATTCCATCAGAATCCCAGAAGGAGAAGACAAAGAATGCAGTGCAGAACACAATATTTGAAAAAGTAGTGGCTGAAAACTTCCTAGATTTGGTAAAAGGTATAAACTTACAGGTTCTAGAAGCTTGGTGACTCCCAAACAGGATAAAAAAAAAAAAACTTTTGTATTTCTACATCCATGCTCACACACACCATACTCTCACCACTAAAAACTAAAGAAGAGCATCGTGAAAGCAGTTAGAGAAAAATGACACATTATTTGTAGCAGAACAACAATTAGAATGACTGTGGATTTCTCATTTAAAACCATAGAGACCAAAAGGAAATGGTACAACGTTCTGAAAGTTCTGGAAGAAAAGATCTGTCAACCCAGAATTCTATGTCCATTGAAAACCTCCTTAAGAAATGAAGGTAAAATAAAGACATTCTCAAGTGAAGAAAAATTAAGAGAGTTCATTGCCAGTAGACATGCTGTAAACGAATTGCTAAAGAAACTTATTCAGACAGAAGTGATACCAGAGGAAACCTGGAACATTAGTTATAAAGAAAGAGTATCATAAATGAAAAAAAATTTGGTAAATGTAATATACTATTTGCCTCTTGAGTTCTTTAAAATATGATTGATAGTTGAAAGCAAATATTATAACATTATCTATAGGTTTTCAATAATGAGGTATATATGACAACTATATCACAAATGGTTAGGATAAAGCTACCTATATTGTGGTAAGATTTATATACTCTGCTTGAAGTATTGATTCTAAATAAATTATAAGAAGTTAAATATGTATATTATAATGCCTAGAACATCCATTAAAAATAAATCTAAACAAAGATATATATTAAAAAACATAATCAAAAAATTTAAATAGAGTACTAAAACAATGTTCAAATAACCCAAACAGAGGCAGGAAAGGGGAAACAGAGGAACAGAAAACAGAGACAACTAACCAAAATAAAGGTAGACTTCTAACCAAATATATCAATAATTACATTAAATGTTTAATGATCTAAAAAGTCAAAAGATGAGATTGTCAGAAAATATTGAAAAACTTTATGATCCAACTATGTGCTGTCCATAAGAAATTAATTTCAAATATAATGCTATAGATACATTTAAAGTAAAAATATGGAAACAAAAGATATATTATGCAAACACTAGTCAAAAAAAAGCTAGTATTGCTATGTTAACATTAGACAAATTAAACCTAGAATAGAGATTAACAGGGTAAAAGAGAAACATTACATAAATGATAAAAGAGACAACTCACCATGACATAACAAACCAAAAAGTGTGAGCATCTAACAAGATATATTCAAAATACATGGAGAGGGACTTTCCTGGTGGCGCAGTGGATAGGATTCTGTGCTCCCAATGCAGGGGACCTGGGTTCGATCTCTGGTCAGGGAACTAGAGCCTACATGCATGCCGCAACTAAGAGTTCGCATGCCACAACTAAGGAGCCCACATCCCTCAACTAAAGGAGCTGGTGAACCAGAACTAAGGAGCCCTGGAACCACAACTAAGGAGGCTGCAAGCCACAACTAAGAAGCCCACCTGCCACAACTAAGACCTGGTACAACCAAATAAATGAATAAGTAAGTAAATAAAAAACAAAACAAAAAAATACATAAAGATTGACAGAATTGAAAGGAAAAATAGACAAATCTACAATTACAGATAGAGTTCAACACTTCTTTCTCAGAAACTGACAGAATTAGTAGACTGAAAATCAACAAGAATTTGGAAGAACTGAAAAGTACCACTAACAAACTGGATTAATTGGCACTTATAAAACTCTCCACTCAACAACATTAGAATACATGTTGTTTCCAAATAAACATGGAATATTGTCAAGATATAGCATATCCAAGATAAAAATACCTAAACAAATGTTAAAGAATTAAAATAATGCAAAGTATTTTTCTGATCATAATGAAATTAAACTAGAAATTAATAAAAGACAATAAGAAAATCCCCAAACGCTTGGAAATTAAACAACACACTTCTAAGTAATTCATGATTCAAAAGGAAATTCTCAATTGAAATTAGAAAATATTTTGATCATAATGAAAATAAAAATTGACATGTCAAAAAATCAGGGATGCTGCTAAAGCAGTGTTTAGAGGGAAATTTATAGTATTAAATGCTTATATTAGAGAGGTTTTAAACCAATCATTTAAGCTTCTAACTTAATAAACTAAAAGAAAAAAACATTAAAGTAAACCCAATGCAATCAAAAGGAAATAATAAAATAAGAGCGGATACCAATGACATGAAGAACAGAAAAACAATAAAGACTCTCAAACCAAAAACTGGTTGTTTGAAATGATCAATAAAATACATAAACCTCTATAAAGACTGACCAAAATAAAGACACAAAGTATCAGAAATGAAATATGGAATGAATGAATCAGAAATATTTTGGTAATAGTAGGAATGATAAAGCAGATAACACTCCAGATAATTAAAAGTATGAGGAAATACTATGAATTTTTTTATGCATAATAACAACTTAAGTTGTCCTATGACTATTTAAGATATTGAATTCATAGTGAAACACCTTGTGAGAAAAATATCTCCGGGCCCATATGGTTTCATCAGTGAATTATAACAAATATTTAAAGAAGAAACAATACCACCAATTCTATGCAAACTCTTCTAGGAAATAGGAGAAGAGGGAGCACTCCCCAACTCATTTTATGAAATCAGCATTACCCTGATACAAAAACTAGAAAAGACAATACAAGAAAAGAAAACTATAGACCAATATTCCTCATAAAAATAGATGCCAAAATACTCAACAAAATATCAGCAAATCAATTGCAACAATATATAAAGCAAACAATAAAACACCGTCAAGTGGAATTTATCTCAGAAATGTAAGGCTAGTTCAATACTCAAGAATCAACCCATGTAATCCATCATATTAACAGTGTAAAAACCATATGATTACATCAATTTATGCAGAAAGAAACATTTGAAAAAAATTCAACATCCATTATAAAGACCCACAGCAAACTAAGAATAGATAGGAATTCCCTCAACCTGGTAAAGAATATCTACAAAAACCCTATCACTGAGATAATTACACGGTGAAAAAATTAAATGCTTTCTCTGTAAGTTTGGTAATAATAAGGCAAATATATCTACTTTCATCACTTCTAGCCAGATCAATCAGGCAAAAAATAAAATAAAGAGTCAAAAGGCTTACAGATGAGAAAGAAAGGCATAAGACTGGCCCTATTCACAGATAACATAATTGCTTACGTAGAAAAATCCAAAGGAATCTACAGAAAAAAGGCAAAACAAACAATTCTTAGAACTAATAAGTGTTTAGCAAAGTCACAGGATACAAGGTTAATACATATATTTCTATGTAATAGCAATAATCAATTAGAATCAAAATTTTTAAAGTAATACCATTTAAAATATCTCAAAAAAGAAATAATTAGGTACAAATTTAACAAAATATGTATTGAATCTGTATTCTGAAAACTATAAAACACTAATTAAGGAAATCAAAGAAAACCTAAATTAATGACAAAACATTTAAAGTTTTTGGATTGGAAGACACAGCCTAGGGAAGATGTCAATTCTCCCCAAATCAATCTACAGATTCAAAGCAAGCATTCCATCAAGATCCCAGCAGAATGTTTACTTGGCTATAGACAATCTAATTCTAAAATTCATATGGAAAGGTGAAGGAACTATAATAGCCAAAACAATTTTGAAAAAGAAGAATAAAGTATGAGAAAGCATGCTGTTCAATTTTAAGACTTACTATAAAATACAGTAATCAAGATAGTGTGATATTGGCAAAGGAAAAGACACATAGGTCAATGGAACAGAATAGAGAGAACAGAAACAGAACCACACAAATATGGCCAACTGATCTTTTTACAAAGGTGGAAAGCCAATTCAGTGCAGAAGGGATAGACTTTTCATAAAATGGAACAATTAGACATCCATTAAAAAAAGAACTTTGATCTAAATGTCACACTTATTACAAAAGTTAATTCAAAAGGGATCAAAGATGTAAAAATAAAATGCAGAACTATATAACTTTTAGAAGAAAACATAAGAGAAATTCTTCATGATCTGAGATTAGGCAAAGAGGTCTTAGATATGACACACAGTTATAAATCCATAAAAAATGGATGAATTGGACTTTATTAAATTTTTAATTGCTCTATGAAAGATACTGTTAAAATAATGAAAAGACAAGCTACAGACTCAGAGAAAATATTTTTAAATTGTATATCTGACAAAGAATCTGTGTCCAGAACAAATAAAGAAATGTCATAACTCAGCAGTAAAATAACCCAATTAAGAAATGAGCAAAGGACTTGAACAGACACTTCACCAAAGAAGATGTATATAACTATAAGCATACAATAAAAGACAAATAAATGTAAGAGAGTGGCTTAGATCTGTTAGAAACTGTCACAATGGATAAATTCTAGATTGAATTGAGATGTGTGAAAAATAATGTAAAAATAAATTTGATTTTTAAAAATTATTTGGAGCAAAAACAAGGAAGCAATAAGCCCTCTGCTAAGGGCAGATGGTATAAGGTTAACAGATGACAGAGAGAACATGGAACTATCTAATTGTTATTATGCCTCCATTTTATCTGTCAAGAAGATGACTTTATATTAGTGAAAATGGTGAGTTACAAAAACAGAATGTACAATACATTTCAATTTTAGATAGATGATAAAAAGATAAGCAGACATATATATGTGCATAGAAATAACATGGGGAGGATATATATGTATGTGCATAGAAATAATACGGGAAGGACATATACTAAAATGTTAACAGTTGTTATTTCTAGGTGTAAGATTTTCATTTTTTTTTTTGCTGTGCATATGTATTTCATGAATATTCCATAATGTACATGTATTGCTTTTAAAATAAAACAGAACAAGTAAGTGATTTTAAAATGAAAAAGATGGTAAAAGGAACTTTAAGAAAATAGAAGCTCCAGGTGAGGAGGTCCTAGAAGAACACATAGATTTTATGAGTTACAATGAAATACACCCCAGAGCACTGCAAGAAATTTTATAGAAGAGACCATATGCAAAAGTAGTTCTAGTCTTCAAGAAAGAAACGTCATCTTCTGAAAACTATAGCAAGATTCTACACCTAATAATTGGAAGAACAGATTTGGAGGATTCAGAAAAGAAACACTACTAGGATCCCAACTTAGGCTCACTAAAAATAGGTCATGACAGACAAACCTCATTTCCTTTTCTAGACAGTTACTACTAGAAGTGATGGCTGCTATGTCCTCACATTTGACCTGTTCAACACTTCTTTCTTTCTGAATGCAGCAGCCTGGTTTTATATTGGGAAACAACTTTGGCTATTTAATAGACTTCTAAAACTTACCATGTCCAATGGTTAATTCATCTTTTCCTCTAAAACCTGGTCCTTCTACTGTCTTTCCCATCTCAGGAAATAGCAACTGCAGCCTTCTGTTATTTGGGCCAACCCTTCTGGAATCATCCCTGACTCCTCTCTCACACTCCGCCTTCAAATCCATCAGAAAATACTGTTGGTTTTACCTTGAAAATAAACCAAAGATCTGACCACTTTCTCAACATTGCTGCTACTATGACCACACTCAGTCCCACTCACCATCTCTCCTCATCTGGGTTATTACAACAGCAGCTAAGTGAAATCCCTACTTCTATTCTTGACCACCTATATACTCTACTATCCTTTTAATACACAAGGCAGGTCATGGCACTCCTATGATAAAATGAGTCTCCATTTCTCTCAGAGTAAATACCAAGGTCCTTTCCATGGCCTTCAGGATGCCTCATGAAATGCTTCACTTTCTTCTCTTCATCCTGTCCTCTCCCTTGCTCACCTGGCTCTAGCCACAGTGGCCTCCTTGCTGGACCTTGAAACAGCCATGCACTCTCTTGGCCTCAGGGCCTTTGTACTTGCCCTTTCTTCTACCTGGAATTCTCTACTTCCAGATCTCCCCATAGCTAGGATGACCATATATCCTGGTTTGCCTGAGAGAGTCCCCATTTGTGCCTGATATGCCAGCATTAACACAATCTTAAAAGTGTTCCCATTCGGATGATGTTATACGGTCACCCTACTCATGGCTCAGAGCCTCATCTCTTTCAAGTCTGCTCAGTCTCAACCTCTCATTGAGGACTCTCTCACACCTGACTTAATATTGTAGCCCTACCCCAGCACATTTAAATTCTTTCCTTGTTTTGTGTTTTTTTCCCTATGGCTCTTTTCACCTTCTGATATACTATACTACCTTCTTATTGATTATGTTTACTGTTTGTATTCTGTCATTACTTACATAAGCTCCATGAAGGCAGACATCTTGCCTGTTTCATTTTCAATATTATATTCCCAGCACCTAGAACAGTGCCTAGTATAGAGGAGATCTCAATAAATGTTGATTGATAAATGAATGCACAAATGAATGCCTAGAAACTTGTTTTCTCACTAGATATCAAAATGAAATAAAATAAAAATTTATATTTGGGGACCTTGAGGAAAAATAAATATTCTATAAAACATTCCTTATGTATATATTGAATATATATATATATATATATATATATAATGTCAGGATTCCTTTATTCCTTTGGTTGAAAGTGATAGAAGTTTAACCTGAACTTCCAGAAGTAAGAAGAAAAAAAAAAAAGAGGCAGAGTGTTTATTGCAAAGATACTGTAAAGTCTCACAGAAATGAAGGACCAAACCTTAGCACAGCAACTTCTGGGATTTTAGAGCCTGGACACAAGAATTCAAATACAAACAAGATTCTTTCTTCTCTCTTCTCTGCTCTTCCTGCACGTTGGCCTTATTCTCTCCTATTGCAGACTGACTATGGAAGTACTTTTTTTCCCAGCTTCCAGCTGTAGTTGGAAAAAAAATCCCAGAGATGGACTGATTCCTATTGTCGCCAGCTTGAATCACATCCACTGTGGAAAAAAAGGATGGAACACTGATGGCTCCCCCAACCCCCAGAGCAGTCACTACCGTCAAAAATGCAGGTTCCTGCCACAAAATGACAACAACTCTTCCCATATAAATGGGACAAGCACTTCCTCAAAAGAAATCGAGTCCTTTTCCCAAAGGAAATGAGAGACGCTCAGAAGACAAAAAATAAAAGTCTAATTCGATAGCTTTTTATATTTTTTAAATGCCACACTATGCTATAACGTATTCCGGAGATTAATAAACACCAACATGTTCTTCACTCATAAATGTGTAAGATTGCTTTCTATACATTGAGTCTCTGATTCAGCACTTTGATAAACTCTGCAATTTTACCATCCAGTAGCCAATTTACTCTGCTTTAATAAGACACATTACCAAAATACTGCACATCACATAGTCAGAGATATTCTCTTTTTTCACTGTGTTAAATAATGATATACATTTTCAATTTATCTATGGTGAATGTTAGAATATGACAGCTGTATTTGTTTTTCACGATGTAAAGTGAATGACAATATCTCACGAGCTGATTTATTTCCTTCTTTTCTATCCATAATGATCTTACTGTGCTATTTCAGCTTAAAAATATGGATATTGAGGCACCAGCTGCTTCAACTCTAGAGAACAGTTATTTCCCAAGAACCAACAACTTTACTTAAAAGAGGAGGGAGACAGAACATAAGGAAACTTTTCTCAGGACCACCCAAACCAAATAAACAAACGACAGTGCAAAAAAACTACCTAAGTTTTGACAACATTGCAAAATTCCTTTGGTTAAGGTACAAGATACAGAATTTCCCAGGAGAACAACAAAATCAATGAAAGCCTGAGTTCTCATAATTAGATTTGTTGTTATTATTATCATGTTATTGACACAAAAATGCCTCATCCTCATTCCCAATTAAATTTGCTCTATAACTTGTGCAAAGCAAATGCTATAAATTGAACTAAAATGTTGTGGATGACATGTGGAAGACTTTTTTTTTTCATTTTGCTTTTGTTTTATGGGTTTTTCACTTTAAAGAAATCTAACAGATTTTACCTCCTTTTAGAAAATCATGCATGCAGGGACCGAAGCAGTGATTTATGCTGTGACATAATATGTTTTTGACACAAAAAGTACTTGTCAAAAATGCAAGATACAAAAGCAGCTATTCTAAGTGTTTTAAAGGAAAGAATGAAAATCTGGCTTTCTTCAGTCAATAATACATCTGACATAAATAATGATTGAGAACTGACAGCTACAAGATGTGATTTAGATGTTTTGAATTCGTCAAGATTAAAAGGTAAGTAATATCAATTTTGTATAATATAGTAATTTTGCTGTAATGTAATTGAACTTCTCATGGCAACAAGACTTATA
Organism: Lipotes vexillifer; assembly: GCF_000442215.2. Lineage (NCBI taxonomy): Eukaryota > Metazoa > Chordata > Mammalia > Artiodactyla > Lipotidae > Lipotes > Lipotes vexillifer. The sequence continues at coordinate 4,622,165 of NW_006774067.1, forward strand.
ATAATTGTATTAGTAATTGGTGAGTCATACAATGAATAACGTCTTTAATTGAATACTTGTTTTTATAATATAGCTACAGCTCTGCCTCAAAATTGAGTTCAATTTGGCACTATAGAAGAATAGATTTAATCCTTCATCTTCCACCTGTCTTATATGAGTAATTTTATTTTTAAAAATACACAAAGAGGGAAAGAAAAGGAAAACCATGAGGTAAGTAACGATGTAGAGTTTTAACTAGCCATGGTCCTCCAAAACAGTGAAGATTAATTTGGGAAGGTATGACTTATCTCAAACCCTGCAAAATATCAGTACACTTTCATAAAGCCAAAGAGAAATGTCTGTTCTGAATGGCTCCAGAAAAATCACGCCGTCACAAAATATTTTCTTCCAATGATTCATACTCTGCTTTGGGATTTCAAAACTTTCCATTTGCATATATTGACTGCTTCATTCTGATGCAAACTCTAGCTTTCAGACTCCAAGCTCATTTTTACAGGTCAAATTTAGGTAGGAATCGGTAGCAATGGCTTCATCCTTTTACATGACCGTTCTTCCCACCTCATCCCCCCCAAAAGCCAATATTTTATCGATTCCTTTATTTAAAAGCTATGATTTTCATACTAAAATGTTATCCTGATTTTAGAGATAGATTAAATACATCTAAGCTTTCCTGGTTTAGGCTATATTATGGTAACATGAAGCACAAGTTCAAATACTCATGTTTTGTTGTAAAGTCACTTGGATGCCTTTGCATTTTCAACAGTACTTTGCCATCTATGACAATGACTGGTTAGATGTTCTCACCAAATCCATATATCCTTTTTGCTGAGCTCACAACTCTATTTCATGGAGGTAGGAGTGACCATGTGACTGAGTTCCAGCCAATAAAATATGGAGAGGTAATGAATGTGGCTTCCAGATTTCATCCATAATGAGCTTTCATGCCAGCTCTTCTGCATCTGCTGGCTGAATGAAGAGGTCTCAGAACGTCGAGGAAGGTAGCGACAGGATACCTTAGGACCTAGCTGAGTTCATAAGTGAACATGTGGAATGTTGTCCAAATGCCATGCACGTGAAAAATAAACTATTATTATGTTAGACAGTTGAGATTTGGGGACATATCTAACTTAGTCACTAGAGTAACCTTAACTAATACACACTCCCACTCCAAAATCTGGTTGAGTGGTGACCAGGGTAGAGAGTGATCACCGGGACTGCTATGCAGGAAACATTCACGACCTTCCCCTCCCATGGTGGGAAGAATGTACTTCCTGAATTCCTGATGCTGTGCATGGACCCAGCTTGCTTTGGCCAACGGTGTATGTTAGTAGATGTGATGCGAATAGGCCTTCAATATGCTCGTGCAATTTGGGCTTGGCTGCAGCACTCTGCCGATCTGCCTGAGGAAAGCATGCCCTGGGTAGACGCTCCCCTTCAGCATAAGCCCCTCAAAACACACATATGCAGCAGACCTGAACCCAACCCACTCCTGGAGCGAAGGTCATCTGACCCAGAACAGAGCCATCCAGCCAAACCACGGTTAACCTGATGATCTGTGAGCAAGAAAACTATATGCTTATTGTAAACCATGGAGTTTCAGGGTGGTTTGTTAAAGCAATAGCTGATGACACAGACAGGCAGCCTTAGTGTAGTGTCGTCAAGAGTGCAGACTATAAGACCAAACACTTCATGTCAAATCTGTATCATTTATTACCTACGTTTCCTTGTGCAAGTTACTTAAACCATGCCTCTGTTTCCTCACTTATAATATGAGATAACAGTACCTATCTCATAATAGTACCTAATAATAGTAGTAGTAGTAGTACCTAACTCATACAGTTAATATTTATAAAGTGCTTGGAATAGTGCCTGGCACGTAGTAGCCACTGCAATAGTGTATATGAGATAAAATAAACCTCAGTAACCCATAAATACTTCAGCAGATTACCCCCAACAAGAACAAGATGCTGCTGCCAACGGATGCTTGAATTCCCCAGAGATATTCTTCCCTGTAATCAGGAGTCCATGTTACAAAATGTTTAAAGAATTCCATCGGTTGAGGCTTCCTTCTGATGAGTTTGATGACCTGGATTTGAATTCTTGTCCCACCATCTGGGACCCTGGACACTGTGCTGATCACTGGGTCTCAATTCCCTCACCAGTAAATGGGGACTGTAACAGTACTTAGCTCAGCAGAGTAGTCAGTATTATAGTTGATGCTCTACAGAAAGCATTTTAGTACAATAAATAATCCTTATAAACACTTAATAAATATTAGTTATTCTTCATTTGAGCAAACAATTTTAAGAACAACCAGGTCACTTTCAGCTTGTGAAGAAGTGGATTGTAACTTCAAAGTATTGTTTATCTAAACTCACCAAAAGATTACCTTCTCTGATGTTTTTAAGGCAGAGGATATTTTTCAAAAGAGCACTTAAGGGACCTCCCTGGTGGTCCAGTGATAAAGAATCCACCTTCCAATGCAGGGGACGCAGGTTCAATCCCTGGTCGGGGAACAAAGATCCCACATGCCGCGGGGCAACTAAGCCTGAGCGCCACAACTACTGAGCTCGTGCACCTCAACTAGAGCCTGTGTGCTGCAAACTACAGAGCCCACACGCCCTGGAGCCCATGCGCCACAACTAGAGAAGAGAAACCCCGCACGCCACAACTAGAGAGAAGCCCGTGCACCACAACGAAGAGCCCACACGCCCCAACGAAAGATCCCGCGTGCCTCAAGGAAGATCCCGTGTTCAACTGAGACCTGACGCAGCCAAATAAATAAATAAATGAGCATTTAAAACCACAGCAGTTTCTCTCCTCTACTACCATAAATCTTTTTAGCTTTTATTTTCATTTTGTTCTGATGTATCAGTATAATACAAATCATGAAAATCATAAAATGATGCCTGTTATTATGTCTGTGTTATCTTCTCTTTACTTTTATGTAAATAATGTTGTCTCTACCTTCTATTTACTAACAATATTTCTGGTATTAATCAAAAAGAGCCCTCAGATCACATTCAACTTAATAGCAATTTAATTTAAAAGGTAAGAGATGTGGATTATATGCAATACTAAGCCACAATGTGTGTATCTTCTACATGAAAACAACCTTAATTTCCTTGCTTGACTGAGAAGAGAAATAAAAAGAACGACTGCTACAAGTCAGGAAAAATTCATAACTTGCCAGGAGTGTAACAGCTGTTGATTTAAGGTTTGCATCTTTGATAACACGATGCTGCTGGGAAGATAACATCTTTTTGACAAAGCTGTGAACATAAATATTACAAGGCTTTACTCAACACTTAAATATTTTCTTTGTATCACTTATAGAAAAAATTATTTCTTTTATTTACTTACACTAAAATGTGTTTGAAGTATACTGTATCTCATCAGCAAGCTTTACAATAAAATTTAGTGTTTCCTTGTTCCATAGGTATACAGTACACTTGTCACATCACAAATAAAAATTACTTAAGTTATCCTCAGTTTAGAGAAATGATCTGTTATTGTTATGTACAAGTAGTTCCTACCATTGGAAATACAAGCACAGAATTGAGCATACACTCAGGATATTATTCATTTCTTTTATTATCAGCTAGAAGTAGGTGATTGAAAAATTAGGTGACAAAACAAAGCAAGTACTGCACTGACTGGGAAAAAAAACTGCAAAGTGGAATCTTGAAAATGTGTAAAAGAGAATAACTTTGCCATGGCAGGTAGAAACAATAGCAGTGTTCTCATTTATCTAAAGGCTGCTGCGTTACTGCATATGTTCCTGCACTGTTGACTCACAAACTGAAATTTTATGCTGAGCTTTTGTGTTTCAGTGAAATGCACTGAGAACATCATCAAGGAAGTACAGAGAATGATGCTAGTAATCGCCTTGTCTCCTTACTCTTCAGCAAAACACAATGTGCTTCCTTTCTTCTGTGAATTATACTTATTTTAGAAAGTCAGATTTCCTTATTTTTAAATATTTTTTTCTTTAAATGTTTCTTTTACCAAAGACTGCCTTGCGTTGTCGTTGAAACCCGTATGTACCCCAGCCCTGTAGTTCTCAAGAGTCACTTTTTTTTTTAATATTCAGAAAATGTGATTTGATTGCTCATGCCACATGCTTCGAGAAATCCAAATCCCTCTTTGCCCCCTGAGAATTGGGGTATAGTTGCTTGCAATTCTCCTGGATACCTCTCACTCTTCAATTTTACTCTGAATTCCTTCTTTTGCTTAATTCTTGATCCCTATCAGTTGTTCCTCCTCCTGGAACTATCCCTCCTTCTCTCTGCACCACTTCATCCCAAGTTGGACTCTACTTCTGGTTCCTTGTTCAAAGCACCATTACCCAAGGTTGTGTGGAAAACAGAGTGCTACTGGAGGTCTCAGGGAACATAAAACAGCTTTACGTTTAATGCTGAACATCGTTGTTCATTCATTTATTCATTCATTTAACTAATATTTATTAAATACCTACCATGTGCAGGTACCAGTCAAGATCGTAGAGATACAGTAGTGAACAAAATATTTTTTAAAACCCTTGCTTTCATAGGGCTTGCACTCTAGTTATGGGAGAAAATAAAATTAACAAGTAAAATATATGTCACAGAGTGATATCAAGGAAAATAAAACAGGGAAGGTAGAGGGACCTTTGGGAAGGGTGCAATTTCAAGTAGAGTGGTAGGGGATTTACTGTAACAGTGTTATGTAGGTAAAGATATGAAAGAAATAAGGGAAGAAGCCATGGAGATAAGTTTGGAAAGAATGCTTTAAGTAAAGAGAACAGCAAATGCAAAGGCCCTGAGGTGGGAGCTTCCCTGGAATGTTAGAGTTATAGCAAAGAGAATACTGGCGCTGAGCTCTTAAATTTCTCAGTACTTAGACCCTTCTCCTCATTCCAGAGTCCTATATTAACTGTATTTCTTTATTTTTTTTGTATTCCTGAAGTTCTGGCATCTACAGCCTCACTGACTGGAAGACTGTCCTGCCAGGGCTAGCCAGTCCTTAGAGAAAGCAAACTACTTTCCAGGAAGTATACTTTTCACATGCAAATTAACCAATCCAGAGCCCAAACTCAGGACCATCTCCACTATCTGACTTTTACATTCCAGGAGGCAATATTCCTCTACCCTAATCACCCCAGGGCCAGGTGCTAGACAACCAGGGACTACCGTCATGCCCCAGAGCCCAGCCACTTATTCAAACTATCCAATTCAATACCTGCTCAGCTGCTTATCCTGCCTCACCCACTCATTCTTTGGAAAACCACAATAGAGGCTTTTGCTCACGCTTTCCCCTTGCTTCTTCTACTCCTGACTGGTCCTGGTGCTTTGCTCATGTGGCCCTGCACAGGATGGGTTCTTCTCTTCTCTTGGAAACTATAACAAACTATCTTTTCAATGGCGATCATCTCCTGATCTGTTGACCACATTATACCCGAATAAAACCAAAATCCCAAGTACAGTTTAAAATAAATTCTTACCAAGCATCCAGTGGACAACTCATGAATTCTTTTTATTCCTCAATACAGAAATATTGGTAGTCTTCTTTCTAGTAATGGCTCCTATTCAGACTAGGTCTACCTTGGTCTAACTAATAGGCACATTACTTAGTTTTCCCGCACAAAATAAAAGTCTTCCTACGGCACAAAAATTCTACTTTATGTCTGATTATATGATCATAATCCCCTGCCATCACTCCATAGCCTCAGTCCAACTGTCCACACCATTTAACTCCTTAATATATGTGATGCCTCCAAAGTCAGACACAATCTACCACCTCACTGTGAGCAGTGTGTTCACTAAGGAAGTGACCAAATCCAAGCCAAATATATCCTGCCCAGAAGACCCTGTGGCACAAAAATCTTGTCGTTTTTTCAGAGGTAACCATCTACAGACCATAACAAGTTGGTTTCCCTAGAGACTCTAGGTTCTGCATTGTCTGGACTCTAAGAAAACCATGTGTCTGATTTGATAAGACAAAGGCATCTAAGGCAGGAATGGCCTCATGGGCCACCCTTACCTTTGGCTGGGGACTTAATAATAAACTGGTTTTCCCAGCTGCTGGACAAGACAAATCTCATCAAACTTGATATACCTCCAAAAGGGGATTGGAGGTGGGGGTGGCTTCCTTGGAGAAGTAAATTTTGTAAATACTGAATAATATATCCGACCTCTATGACCCTAGTGATTGTGCACATTACACTATGCTAACTATAAAATTCGAGCGGAAAAAAAAGTAAATATATGCTAGAGTCAGTAAAAACCTGATCTCCAATACTGTGGGCATCTCAATGACTAGTGAAACATAAACTGCTTTGTTTTGGGGTTTGATGTTTTCTTTTTAATTTTCATGTTTGTTCTTGGTTGTCAAATAGACATATATTTTTATCTACTTTTAATTTTAATCTCAAAAACAGTCAAACTCTTAATCAGCTAAAATTCTGTCTAGTATGTGAATTAATTCTATGGCAACAACAGATTTCTGGCTTCCTAGTGTTGATAAATGTCCAAATTCCAAAAATGAAAATATCATCTCTTTTACCCATTTTCTTTTTACATTTTATGTTAATTCTTGGCCCTAAAATAACCCCAGTGCGTTATTTTTCAATTACATTTCTGTAGAGTGATAAAAACAGAATCATGATTCATAGTAACAATATGTTTGCCTTAAAAAGAGTTTTGTGCTACTGGAGGGAAAAGAATACATATCTGTTTAATACATTACCATATTTTCTGGTTTATAAGCTTTGGCAGTATATAAAGCATAGCCAACTTTTATAAGCATATGTTGGGGCTTGGGGAGAATTTTACAGCAAGGAGAGTACAGGGAAAACACACCTCCCTGCCCTGACAAGGTCAATGGGTCATCCTGCTAGGGTGCTCTGAGAGCTTTTGCAATCAGCCACTCTGGGGAAAGCTTTGGGCTCTGAGTGAGGAGCTCTGGAAGTTGTGAGAATGTCACTGTACTATAGCATCATAGGATTTCACCACCTAGTGGCAACTACTGAAAATTATAGCCAGCTACCCTGAATGAGATGCCTTTTGGGTGTGTTTCTAAACAATTTACTATTATACACAGGTTTTATTTAACAGTGTGAATTTTCATATTCTGAATTGGTTGTGACGTGATTGATAAATTGGAAGACATGTTTTGCAAAACACAGATTATCAGTTATATCAGGATAATGCCTGGATGCCAACACATTCATGTTTCTTACATTCATGCAAGAAAAAGAATTGAAGCAACTGTTACAACAGCTGCTTTCTTTACCATAATGGGGTAATAAGGATGAATGGACTGTATGGAAGCACTGTGCTAATGGCAGGGTTAATGGTAATGAGAACACAAAGCCTATTATTAATGACCAAAACCTAGATGGGATCTGGGGCAATATTTGTTAAACATTCTAGATGAAATATTTCATTATTGTAATTTTCAAACTCTTTAGGACCTAAGGCCCTTTTTCTCACTGACACAACAGGTATTATAACACAACTTTTGACAGCTACAATTTTTCTAGGAACAAAACTATCAGGTGGTGGCAGACCAGAGACCCTCTTGCTAGCACATCTACAAACTGACAATTATTTACACTGTTTCTTGTACTGCAAACATATCCATTTTTTCCAGATCCATTAAAATGAATACTGAGAATTCCATTCCATTCTGTAACTCTGTATTAGCATCTCACCTTTCTACTCTTTTAATAGTTCTCCTTGTCTTCAGGGACAGATTGTTTCTCCAGTGCCCATTTTGGAGCTTTCCACCCCCCTCTTCTTTAACTCATATATTTTGCTGCTAAATCTCATCTTCCTTTTTTTAATTTATGAGTTTTTTTGAGGCTATGTGTTAGTGTAAATAGGTAAGCTAATTTTAATTAAAATTTTAAGTAAGTTTCATAAGGCATAAATCAAATGATTCAGTAAAGTCCAGATATATTATACCTACTGAATTCCTTTCATCCACTTTGTAATTTGATCAAAGGAATGCAATTGAATATGTCTGGCATGATCTGTTCTGTATAAGCCCATGCTGTTTATCATCCAGGCTTTCACTGCTCTCTTGATGCATATATAATACTTTCTTTTCCTTAATATCCGCTCTGTTATTTTACTAAGAATTTAAGATAATAATGGCCAGGAGGGCTTTCTTCTTTCTTTCTTTCTTTCTGAAGTATTTTTAACTCGGTTATTGTTCCCATTGTTTTTGAAATGCTTTGGTTGTCCCAATCCCAAGAAATATTTCCCAAAGGAAACATAAACACAGTGGGTAATTTTCCTGGCAAGTAAAAGTGCTTTATTGAAACCAAATGTGCTTAATTGCTGTGTTCCATGTGTTCCTTCCTAGCCTATTGAGTTCAAATAGCTTATTGATGTTATCATTAATCTTAAGTTCCACTGTCATCTTTTCAGCTAATTATTTCTTGATAGAATTATAAGAAAAATCTGCAGTTTCTGAAGCATGTGCTAATTCAATCAGAGGTTATGTTTGTCGTCCATTTTAGAGTATTTTTAAATAGTATATACCAACTCCATAACAAATTCACTTATGCCAGCCTCAGCATATTTAAATGATGATTCTATTTGTCACTTGTGGACATTCTTTAGAACTGTAAGTCAAACAATTACTAGTTGGTCTCTGGAAATTCACAAATCAGCAACGAGGTTTACAGTCTGTTTTACATGATAAGCTGCAGATTGCAATTTGAATTTCTACTAATTAGAAGTAATTTCTATTTGACTTATATTTATTAATATAACTGTCACTTCAAATACACTGCAGTTAAAATCAATTGGCCCTTTTTTAAAGAGTTTTCACAAAATAAAAGGACCATTTCCACACCTTTGTACCAATTCCTCTAGAAACTCTCAGGAGTGAACAAGGTAAGGTGTGCATGATAGTGTAATCATTGCCCCTCATGCTCAAAGTGCTAAGAAATGTCACCTTTCCTTATTACATCAAACCAGCTCTACCTCTGGGCCCCCACTTGCCATGGTCAGCACTGTCAGTCATTTTAAAGAGCTTCCATTGCTCGCTTAGGAGGAAAGATCTTGGTCATAATTGAGACGCTCATCATACCCATTCACATGCCAAGGTGGATTGCTCTGCAGGTAGCATCCATATCATCACTGCCCATGTGACAACCCGTAAAGCACTCTCCCTGGGAGTTATGACACCTCCTAGGCTACTTTCGGAAGACACTGGTCTCCACAACCCAAGAAGCAGTCAGCCTTTGCTCTCTTCTTCTCTGAGGAACTCTCCCACCCACTCAGAGCTTTAATTTCTCCAGCCCCTAGGGGGAAAAAAATACTCTTTTTACTCTGGTCCTTTTTTTTTTTTTTTTTTTTGTGGCACACCATGAAACACTGGACAATCAGACAGCCAAGTGCCAAACCTCAAGACCACAAAAGAAATTGTTCATTTCCCTGGTTTCTTTAGAAATACAGTAAGAGATCTCCCATCTACCAAGGATGAATGACATACTTCTGATAAACAGAAAAAAGAAACAATACAGAGGGGAGACCCTCAAGATGGCAGAGGAGTAAGATGTGGAAATCACCTTCCTCCCCACAAATACATCAGAAATACATCTACATGTGGAACAACTCCTACAGAACACCTACTGAACGCTGGCAGAAGACATCAGACCTCCCAAAAGGCAAGAAACTCCCCATGTTACCTGGGTAGGGCAAAAGAAAAAATAAAAAACAGAGGCAAAAGAATAGGGACGGGACCTGCACCAGTGGGAGGGAGCTGTGAAGGAGGAAAGCTTTCCACACAGTAGGAAGCCCCTTCGTGGGCGCAGACGGCGGGTGGCGGAGGGGGGAAGCTTCGGAGCCGCGGAAGAGAGCGCAGCACCAGGGGTGCAGAGGGCAAAGCGGGGAGATTCCCACACAGAGGATCGGTGCCGACCAGCACTAACCAGCCCGAGAGGCTTGTCTGCCCACCCGCTGGGGTGGGCAGGGGCTGGGAGCTGAGGCTCGGGCTTCGGAGGTCAGATCCCAGGGAGAGAACTGGGGTTGGCTGCGTGAACAAAGCCTGAAGGGGGCTAGTGCACCACAGTGAGCGGGAGGGAGTCCGGGAAAAAGTCTGGAGCTTCCTAAGAGGCAAGAGACCATTGTTTCAGGGTGCGCGAGGAGAGGGGATTCAGAGCACCGCCTAAACGAGCTCCAGAGACGGGCGCCAGAGACAGGCGCGAGCCGTGGCTATCAGCACGGTCACCAGATACGGGCATGAAATGCTAAGGCTGCTACTGCAGCCACCAAGAAGCCCGTGTGCAAGCACAGGTCACTATCCACACCTCCCCTCCTGGGAGCCTGTGCAGCCGCCACTGCCAGGGTCCCGGGACCCAGGGACAACTTCACCGGGAGAACAAACGGCGCGCCTCAGGCTGGTGCAACATCATGCTGGCCTCTGCCACCGCAGGCTCGCCCCGCATCCGCACCCCTCCCTCGCCCCGGCCTGAGTGAGCCAGAGCCCCACATTCAGCTGCTCCTTTAACCCCATCCTGTCTGGGTGGGGAACAGATGCCCTCAGGCGACCTACACACAGAGGCGGGGCCAAATCCAAAGCTGAACCCCAGGAGCTGTGCGAACAAAGAAGAGAAAGAGAAATCTCTCTCAGCAGCCTCAGGAGCAGCGGATTAAATCCCCGCAATCAACTTGATGTACCCTGCGTCTGTGGAATACCTGAGCAGACAATGAATCATCCCAAAATTGCGTGAGTGGACTTTGGGAGCAACTGTAGACTATGGGTTAATTTTCTGCATCTAATTTGTTTCTGGTTTTATGTTTATCTTAGTTTAGTATTTAGACTTTATCATCATTGGTAGATTTATTTATTGATTCCGTTGCTCTCTTCCTTTTTTTTAATAAATATATAAATTTTTTCCTTTTTTTCTGAGTGTGTATGTGTATGCTTCTTTGTGTGATTTTGTCTGTATAGCTTTGCTTTCACCATTCGTCATAGGGTTCTGTCGATTTTGTGTGTGTGTGCAGTTTTTAGCACTTGTTATCATTGATGGATTTGTTTTTTAGGTTTGGTTGCTCTCTTCTTTCCTTCTTTTTTTAAATTACTTTTTAATTTTTAATAATTTTTTATTTTTTATTTTCATAACTTCTTTAGTTTATTTTATCTTCTCTTTCTTTCTCCCTTCCTTTCTTTTTTTCTCTTTTCTTCTGAGCCGTGTGGCTGACAGGGTCTTGGTGCTCTGGCCAGGTGTCAGGCCTATGCCTCTGAGGTGGGAGAGCCGAGATCAGGACACTGGTCCACCAGAGACCTCCCGGCTCCACATAATATCAAATGGTGAGAGCTCTCCCAGAGATCTCCATATCAACGATAAGATGCAGCTCCACTCAATGACCAGCAAGCTACAGTGCTGGACACCCTATGCCAAACAACTAGCAACACAGGAACAAGGCCACGCATTAGCAGAGAGGCTGCCTAAAATCATAATAAGGTCACAGACACCCCAAAACACACTACTGAACATGGTCCTTCCCACCAGAAACAAGATCCAGCCTCATCCACCAGAACAGAGGCACCAGGCCCCTGCACCAGGAAGCCTACACAACCCAATGAACCAACCTTAGCCACTGGGGACAGACAACAAAAACAACGGGAACTATGAACCTGCAGCCTGTGAAAAGGAGACCCCAAACACAGTAAGTTAAGCAAAATGAGAAGACAGAGAAACACACAGCAGATGAAGGAGCAAGATAAAAACCCACCAGACCAAACAAATGAAGAGGAAATAGGCAGTCTACCTGAAAAAGAATTCAGAGTAATGATAGTAAAGATGATCCACAATCTTGGAAATAGAATGGAGAAAATACAAGAAACATCTAACAAGGACCTAGAAGAACTAAAGAGCAAACAAACAATGATGAACAACAAAATAAATGAAATTAAAAATTCTCTAGGAGGAATCAATACTGGAATAACTGAGGCAGAAGAACGGAAAAGTGCCCAGAAAGATAAAATAGTGGAAATAATTAATGCAGAGCAGAATAAAGAAAAATGAATGAAAAGAAATGAGGAGAGTCTCAGAGACCTCTGGGACAACATTAAACACACCAACATGTGAATTATAGGGATCCCAAAAGAAGAAGAGAAAGGGACGGAGAAAATATTTCAAGAGATTATAGTTGAAAACTTCCCTAATATGGGAAAGAAAATAGTCAATCAAGTACAGGAAGTGCAAATAGTCCCACAAAGGATAAATCCAAGGAGAAACACTCCAAGATACATATTAATCAAACTATCAAAAATTAAATACAAAGAAAAAATATTAAAAGCAGCAAGGGAAAAACAACAAATAACATGCACAGGAATCACCATAAGGTTAACAGCTAATCTTTCAGCAGAAACTCTGCAAGCCTGAAGGCAGTGGCAAGACATATTTAAAGTAATGAAAGGTTAAAACCTATAACTAAGATTACCCTACCCAGCAAGGATCTCATTTAGATTTGATGGAGAAATTAAAACCTTTACAGACAAGCAAAAGCTAAGAGAATTCGAACCAGCTTTACAACAAATGTTAAAGGAACTTCTCTAGGCAGGAAACACAAGAGAAGGAAAAGACCTACAATAACAAACACAAAACAATGAAGAAAATGGTTATAGGAACATACATATTAATAATTACCTTAAATGTAAATGGATTCAATGCTCCCACCAAAAGACATAGGCTGAATGGATACAAAAACAAGACCCATATATATGTTGTCTACAGGAGACCCACTTCAGACCTAGGGACACATACAGACTGAAAGTGAGGGGATGGAAAAAGATATTCCATGCAAATGGAAATCAAAAGAAAGCTGGAGTAGCAATTCTCATATCAGACACAATAGACTTTAAACACTATTACAACAGACAAAGAAGGACACTACATAATGATCAAGGGATCAATCCAAGAAGAAGATATAACAATTGTAAATATTTATGCACCCAACATAGGAGCACCTCAATACATAACGCAAATGCTAACAGCCACAGAAGGGGAAATAGACAGTAACACAATCATAGTAGGGGACTTTAACACCCCACTTTCACTAATGGACAGATCACCCAAATGAAAATAAATAAGGAAACACAAGTTTTAAATGACACATTAAATAAGACGGACTTAACTGATATTTATAGGACATTCCATCCAAAACAACAGAATATATTTTCTTCTCAAGTGCTCATGGAACATTCTCCAGGATAGATCATATCCTGGGTCACAAATCAAGCCTTGGTAAATTTAAGAAAACTGAAATCATATCAAGTGTCTTTTCTGGCCACAATGCTATGAGACTAGACATCAACTACAGGAAAACATCTGTTACAAAAAACAAACACATGGAGGCTAAACAATACACTACTAAATAACCAAGAGATCACTGAAGAAATCAGAGGAAATAAAAAAATACCTCGAAACAAATGACAATGAAAAAAAGACAAACCAAAACCTATGGGATGCAGCAAAAGCAGTTCTAAGAGAGAAGTTTATAGCAATACAAGCCTACCTCAAGAAACAAGAAACATCTCAATAACCTACACTTACACCTAAAGCAATTACTGAAAGAACAAGAAAACACCAAGGTTAGCAGAAGGAAAGAAATCATAAAGATCAGATCAGAAATAAATGAAAAAGAAATGAAGGAAAAAATAGTAAAGATCAATAAAACTAAAAGCTGGTTCTTTGAGAAGGTAAACAAAATAGATAAACCATTAGCCAGACTCATCAAGAAAAACGGAGAAAAATCAATAGAATTAGAAATGAAAAAGGAGCAGTAACAACTGACACTACAGAAATACAAAAGATCATGTGAGATTAATACAAGCAACTATATGTCAATAAAATGGACAACCTGGAAGAAACGGACAAATTCTTAGAAAAGCACAACCTTCTGAGACTGAATCAGGAAGAAATAGAAAATATAAACAGACCAATCACAAGCACTGAAATTGAGACTGTGATTAAAAATTTTCCAAAAAACAAAACCCTAGGACTGCATGGCTTCACAGGTGAATTCTATCAAACATTTAGAGAAGAGCTAACACCTATCCTTCTCAAACTCTTCCAGAATATAGCAGAGGGAGGAACACTCCCAAACTCATTCTACGAGGCCACCATCACCCTGATACCAAAACCAGACAAAGATGTCACAAAAAAAGAAAACTACAGACCAGTATCACTGATGAACATAGATGCAAAAATCCTCAACAAAATACTAGCAAACAGAATGCAACAGCATATTAAAAGGATCATACACTGTGATCAAGTGGGGTTTATCCCAGGAATGCAAGGATCTTCAATATATGCAAATCAATCAATGTGATAAACCATATTAACAAATTGAAGGAGAAAAACCATATGATCATCTCAATAGATGCAGAGAAAGCTTTTGACAAAATTCAACACCCATTTATGATAAAAACCCTCCAGAAAATAGGCATAGAGGGAACTTACCTCAACATAATAAAGGCCATATATGACAAACCCACAGCCAACATCATTCTCAATGGTGAAAAACTGAAACCATTTCCTCTAAGATCAGGAACAAGACAAGGTTGTCCCCTCTTACCACTATTATTCAACATAGTTTTGGAAGTTTTAGCCACAGCAATCACAGAAGAAAAAGAAATAAAAGGAATCCAAATCAGAAGAGAAGAAGTAAAGCTGTCACTGTTTGCAGATGACATGCAAGTATACTCAGAGACTCCTAAAGACCCTACCAGAAAACTACTAGAGCTAATCAATGAATTTGGTAAAGTAGCAGGATTCAAAATTAATGCACAGAAATCTCTTGCATTCCTATACACTAATGATGAAAAATCTGAAAGAGAAATTAAGGAAACACTCCCATTTACCATTGCAACAAAAAGAATAAAATACCTAGGAATAAACCTACTTAAGGAGACAAAAGACCTGTATGCAGAAAACTAGAAGACACTGATGAAAGAAATTAACAATGATACAAACAGATGGAGAGATATACCATGTTCTCGGATTGGAAGAATCAACATTGTGAAAATGACTATACTACCCAAAGCTATCTACAGAGTCAATGCAATCCCTATCAAACTACCAATGGCATTTTTCACAGAACTAGAATACAAAATTTCACAATATGTATGGAAATACAAAAGACCCCGAAAAGCCAAAGCAATCTTGAGTAAGAGAAATGGAGCTGGAGGAATCAGGTTCTCTGACTTCAGACTATACTACAAAGCTACAGTAATCAAGACCATATGGTACTGGCACAAAAGCAGAAATATAGATGAATAAGACAGTATAGTAGGCCCAGAGATAATCCCATGCACATATGGTCACCTTATTTTTGATAAAGGAGGATAGAATATACAATGGAGAAAAGACAGCTTCTTCAATAAGTGGTGCTGGGAAAACTGGACAGCTACATGTAAAAGAATGAAATTAGAACACTCCCTAACGCCATACACAAAAATAAACTCCAAATGGATTAAAGACCTAAATGTAAGGCCAGACACTATAAAACTCTTAGAGGAAAAACCAGAACACTGTATGACATAAATCACAGCAAGATCCTTTTTGACCCACCTCCTAGAGAAATGGAAATAAAACCAAAAATTAACATATGGGACCTAATGAAACTTAAAAGCTTTTGCACAGCAAAGGAAACCATAAACAAGACAAAAAGACAATCCTCAGAATGGGAGAAAATAATTGCAAATGAAGCAACTAACAAAGGTTTAATCTCAAAAATATACAAGCAGCTCATGCAGCTCAATATCAAATAAACAAACAAACACCCCAATCCGAAAATGGGAAAAAAACCTAAACAGACGTTTCTCAAACGAAGATATACAGGTTGCGAACAAACACATGAAAGGATGATCAACATCACTAATCATTAGAGCAATGCAAATCAAAACTGCAATTAGGTATCACCTCACACCAGTCAGAATGGCCATCATCAAAAAATCTACAAACAGTAAATGCTGGAGAGGGTGTGGAGAAAAGGGAACCCTCTTGTACTGTTGGTCGGAATGTAAATTGATACAGCCACTATGGAGAACCGTATGGAAGTTCCTTAAAAAACTAAAAATAGAACTACCATACAACCCAGCAATCCCACTACTGGGCATATACCCTTAGAAAGCGATAATTCAAAAAGCGTCACGTACCACAATGTTCATCGCAGCTCTATTTACAATAGCCAGGATATGGAAGCAACATAAGTCTCCATCGACAGATGAATGGATAAAGAAGATGTGGCATACATATACAATGGAATATTACTCAGCCACAAAAAGAAACAAAACTGAGTTATTTGTAGTGAGGTGGATGGACCCAGAGTCTGTCATACAGAGTGAAGTAAGTCCGAAATAGAAAAATAAATACCGTATGCTAACACATATATATGGAATCTAAAAAAAAATGATTCTGAAGAACCTAGGGGCAGGACAGGAATAAAGACACAGACGTAGAGAATGGACTTGACACGTGGAGGGGGAAGGGTCAGCTGGGATGAAGTGAGGAAGTGGCATGGACATATATACACTACCAAATGTAAAACAGATAGCTAGTGGGAAGCAGGTGCATAGCACAGGGAGATCAGCTCGGTGCTTTGTGACCACCTAGAGGGGTCGGATAAGGAGGGTGGAAGGGAGACGCAAGAGGGAGGAGATATGGGGATATATGTAGGTGATTCACTTTTTTATACAGCAGAAACTAACACACAATTGTGAAGCAATTATACTCCAATAAAGATGTTAAAAAAAAAAGACACAGGGCTTCCCTGGTGGCGCAGTGGTTGAGAGTCCGCCTGCCGATGCAGGGGATGCGGGTTCGTGCCCGGGTCTGGGAAGATCCCACATGCCGCAAAGCGGCTGCGCCCGTGAGCCATGGCCGCTGAGCCTGCGCATCCGGAGCCTATGCTCCGCAACGGGAGAGGCCACAACAGTGAGAGGCCCGCGGAAAGACACAATACACTTAAATTTTCATATATTACTACATCAAATGCTTAATAACTCACCTTTTACATAAGGAAACGAACACAGCTGGTTTTTCCAAACCAAGACAAAAAGCTTTTGAATGAATTTCAGTGCCTGTGTTTAAAGCTAACTTACACTTCATCCAATTACGCATTCCTGTTTCCTGGCTGTCTTCTATCTTCCACAGGTTTTTTTCCCTACCTCCCAAGACAGTTGGAGCCAAATTAACACTATGCAGAAAGCTGTTGGTATCAGGCTTTTAATAAAGAATAGATTATTGTATGTACTAGCAATAAATGTTATATAAGCAATTCACTTGGTTAGAGGGTGTGATGCTTATTGGGGGCGGAGAGGCTAAGGTTGCACATTCAGTCCTTCCCTGAGCCAACAGACTTCACAGAGAGAAATTTTTTTTTACAACAAGACTTCCTCCCTAACTAGAGCCAGCAGAATAATTCAGATTTCAGAGAACATTTCCTGATACAGTTGGTCAATTCCATCATTTTGCTATATGACACACAGCCTACTGTTATATTATTATTGACTAGGAAGAGGTGTATTTCTCTGCAGAATTTCTTACAGAGAATTACCAGTAGGAATAGGAAAGTTGACTTAAATTCAGTGGAAATTATTAATATCAAAGAAAACCTAAAATTACTTATATCTAGCATTAATAAACAAAATAGAATACACATTAGAATTAAATGCTGAAATGCTGAGGGAGCTAACAGGATTTTTAAAAAGAAAAAGAATGAAGATGAGTAAAATGTAACTATTATATGTAGTTGCATTAGCGGAGAGATATGACTAATAATCACACCATTAAGACTGTTTATGACCCACCTTAATATTTTAAGATGGCTTATAAGATACATATGCTGCAAAATCTTCATTAGTATGACACTCCATCCTATCAGTCAGTTTTGTTGTTACTGTAGTAAAGCTTATTGATTGCTATCTTTGTCTGAGCAGCTCATGACAGCAATCTAGGGAAACCACCAGTGTGATGAAAATCTACAGGGAAATCCACTCTTTC
>NW_006774067.1:4640181-4645576 GCF_000442215.2 Lipotes vexillifer
GAACTTAATAACAAAAAAAGTAATCCCTCCCAACAACATTCCACTAGGGAACCACGTGGTCTTGATGTTCTGACACCAAATTCCAAGCAAAAATAATATTTTGCATTCACCGAAGTCCAGTTGGTGATATATAGCAACTGTTGTGGAATATTAGGTGATACTGAAAAACCAGTCTGACCAGCTGGCCTACCCACAGCACCACACCCATTATCCCTGGGCTCTGCATTCTATGGTCCTTTATTGGGTAGACATCACCTGCAAAGGTCCCAAGCTTTTTAATGGTTTCCATCCTCACAGCTTCTGGTCCACCAAAGCTGCCTTTCTTATCTGCAACCATAGTTATGAAGGGATTTGGTGCAAGGACGGGGAGATTATAGTATGTGTTCAGTCCGCAATCTTAAAACTGGTAATTTTGAGTTATTTTGTCCCAAGGGGGAAAAATATTTATTTTAAAAACAGATACAGGGGGCTTCCCTGGTGGCACAGTGGTTAAGAATCCGCCTGCCAATGCAGGGGACATGGGTTCGAGCTCTGGTCCAGGAAGATCCCACATGCCGCGGAGCACATTATTGATTGCTATCTTTGTGCACCACAACTACTGAGCCTGTGCTCTACAGCCATGAGCCACAACTACTGAGCCCACATGCCACACCTACTGAAGCCCACATGCCTACAGCCCGTGCTCCGCAACAAGAGAAGCCACCGCAACGAGAAGCCCGTGCACCACAACAAAGAGTAGCCCCCGCTCACAACTAGAGAAAGCCCGCGTGCAGCAACGAGACCCAACGCAGCTGAAAATAAACAAATAAATTTATTTTTAAAAAAGATACATTCATGAAGCGATAAAAGTAAAAGAGGAAAGACAGTAGAGAATAAGTTAAAAATTAAGAATGAAATTAGTACATACAAGGCATTCTCTGCCATCCCATCAGCTTGTGAACATAGGTCAAAAATTTGACTCTAACTAAGCTTTCATTTGCCCAACACAAAGAAGAAAACATGAGTAGTACATGACTCAAAGTGAATAGTACTCAAGAGAAGCTGAAGTATCCCAGTATTGAGTCACAAAGAAATACATCTCATTTCCTGCATAGAAGACCCTCTGTGATGTGAATAGCATCCTCAATACTACATTTGTTGAAAATGCAGTGTCAAGTTTCAGGGTAGACCAGTGGCACCATACTAAAGCTTAATTCAGCAAAAGCAGTTCCTACTGGGATACATCAAAGAGATAATCGGGCTTAATTTTTATAAAACAAACAAAAAATGATTTTAAGACACGTTTCCCACAAGGGAGCATTCTGGAAATTTTGAGAGGTTTTTTTTTTTTTTTTGGTTGTTCTTGCTATGTTTGTGGGACACTTCAGGCATTTGGTGGGAAAAAGCCAGGTGTGCCAGACATCCTCAAAGCATGGGAGAGTCCCACCCAATGATGATTTGCTTCACACCTCCATACTTTTAACATGTCTTACCAGACATTCAACTACCGAATACATGCTTGGACATGTGGTAGCATTTCAAGATAGGAAATATGTTTTCTTTGTTATTTCATCACTGACCCAACCTATGTCATATGCAAGAAATTATTTTTACATTACACTTATAACTAAGACTAGCTCCTCGCTAATTCATTTTCTCCATTTGACAGTTTGTAATTTGCCATGGCATTCTTATCGTACGTTGTCAAAGGCTCTTCCCTTTTTTTCTTATCATTTACATATAAGTCAGGTTATCATTACTTAACATTTCACTAGTTTTAATTAGGGTTCCCTTGCTTCTCTGCCCTTTAATTTTCCTGCCTGTATACAGAACGGCTTCTGACTTTTTTATCTTTAATCCAAGTATTCATCATAAGTAGCTGCAAGCATCTGACTGCTTCATTGTTTTCTAGTATAATCGTGCTTGAGCACTTACATATTAATATGTATTACACGTTATTTTATTATAAATTACATTCCTTTTTCTTTTTCCTTTATTTATAGTTAAAGTATTATATTGCTCTTTTTAAATTATGTTCTTTTTTAAATTAAAATATGTTCCTTTATGATATTTTATTATCTCTGAATTTCATTTCATAATAAAAGAAAAAGAGGGAAATACCAAGTATTTGTTATGAAAAGGGACCTTTGAGAATGATAGAGGTAAAAGCCACTTGTAGGGATGGGAAATGCTTGCAAAGAAGATAGACTAGTATCACAATTCCCAATGGGATATCTACTTACATAGCACATGAGGTGATCTGCACCCATGCCTAGGTGGACGGGGGCAAAGGAATTATAATGAAATAAAGCGAAATGAGGGAGCAGGGTCAGTACACTAGCCTGCACCCCTACCACTGGAAGTGGCAAGGATTTGAGGATGCTTGAGTTTCCAGTGGGAGGGAACACCACAGAAGATAACTAAAGCAGCTGCCTGACAGACAAGGGAGCCCCAGCAGTGAGAGGCTCTAGGCTGTACCACTGGGGTCCAAGGCTGATGGGACATGGAAGAGGTCTCGCAGGAGTCCATGTCCCATGTCAGGATGATGCAGTGAAGACTCTCCCATGCAGCCCTTGATGAACAAACACACACATCCTATAGGGAAGCCAGGATTTGAGTACTTGTTATACAGAAGCCATCAAGGGAGGACCATAGCAGTGCTACTTAATTTCCCCTTTTCCCATTCTTCTTGCCAGACCTGAACACCCCAAAGGATACACAGTAGCCCAGAAAAGAGGGGAAGGAAGAAGATAGGCTCCTCCCCCTTCCCTAGCAAGGATCACTCCCTGGTCAAGGACAAATTAGAGAATAGATAGTGCTTTGAATTGGGTGAAAGATAGAATCATTAAACTGAACTTCGTATACCTAGAAGAGACTAGAAAACAATGGTATCTGTCCACTTGTGGATGTGGGGTGAAAAAGGGCAATTCAACTGAATATGTTTAAAGCTAATTATAGGAGAAAATTAAGATATTTTATATCTATATCTTACTGAGTTCATTTTGCTGAATATACTAAGGCAGGTAGATAGATAGATAGATAGATATAGATAGATAGATAATAGATAGGCAAATAGGTAGGAGATACATTTCTATTAAGCTAATAGCTCTATAACTGGAGGTTAGAAATTATTCATCCTTTTAAAAAAAAGTTGAACAACTTTTTATCTAGTCCAACTAGACAGGACTATAATCCTAGATTAATACAGACAAGTATCAGAGTTGTCCTTGAACAGTCATGGGAAAAGACGCCCCTCTGTGCCTGCTTTACTTGGTTTGAGTGTTCAAGTCAACTGTGCATAAGTTTTACTGTCAGAGAATCCTGGTTTCTACAAAATTCAGAGTTGTTAACCTTGGGTTGCAAAACTAGGGAAAATATATCTCCAGATGTCCTCGGGATGCTGAGCCTCCAAGAAATCAACACCAAATTCAGGAGACTATATTGTACAATCTGTCCTCATTTTCTTATTTTACAGCTAAACTCAGGTTCCCCCACATGGATTAATCATACCTGAAATTTTTAAGCCATGAAAGGAGACTATAAGAATATTTCAATTTGATGAGATCCCAGACTGCCTCTTCTAATTTGTTTCTCAGGTCATTATGCTGACTTGATAAAGAGTTTTTGGCAATAAAGAAACCCTTGTCACACAGAACCCTACAAGGATGTCATCCATACCTATGTGAATAGAACTTGTCTTAGGCTATCAGTAGCCCCCTGGGTAAAGAAGTTTCATCATTGGCACCTGAGGCAAAAATTTTTTAAAGTGGTTGGAAAACAACAATTATCTTCTGTGATATTACTTTCCACCAAAAACTCAAGAATCCTTGTCACTCCAGAGGGGAGGGATGCAGACTAGCCCACTAAGACTCACAAAGACTGAAAATCCCTCTTAATTTTGTCATCCCTCTAATCAGGCCAACCATGAATGCAGATGGGGTCTAGAATAATTCTGAAGAGTGATTCAATACATGGAAAAAAATTGCTTTAACATGACCCATAGTATTCATCTAAGGGATAGTAGTAAGCAAAGAACAAATGCTATCATCTAGAATAATGGTTCTCCAAAAGTGGTCCTCAGACTGGTGGCATCAGCATCACCTTGGAATTTATGAGAAATGTAAATTCTCACCCTCCTACCACTAGAACATAATGAATCAGAAACTCTGGGGTGGGATCCAGAAATCTGTGTTCTAAGAAGCCCTCCAGGTGATTCTGAAACATGCTAAAGTTTGAAAAACATGGATCTATGATGCTGGCTCTCAGAGTAGAGAAATGGGGAAACTTTCCCCCAGATTATTCTATGAGGTTTCAATCAGCAACAAGTTACAGAATGTGGCAAATTGTATTTTCCAAAGATGGCTGGAACAATATCTCCCAATCCACATGCTCTACTTACAATGACACTGACTATCTTCCCATCAGGAAACTGGGTCGATGGCCCCTACCCTTGAACCTGGATTGGCTTGTCTTTCAGTGTTAACCAATAGAATGTGGCAGAAGAGATACTACATGACTTCCACAGCTCAGTCACTAAAGGAATTCGACTTCTGTGTTGCTTGCTGTAATACTTGCTCTTAAGGCTTCAGCCAATGTGTTAGCAGTCTGAACATAATCTAATAACTTTTATAGCTCTGGGAAACTGAAAATAAAAATGCCTTCACACCTAGAGCCTTCCAAACATTTTTTTCCCTTTCCCACAATTAAAAGAAACATTCATTTTTTAAAAAATAATTATTGGGGTAATATTTTGTTTTTAGACTGACATACTACATATTTTCATATTCAATAAAACATTTATGTTTATCTTTTTAACCTAAAGCACAATCCTAAATATTTTTAAGGAATCCAATGTAACCAATTACTAATCATAATAAATCAGAGATATTAAAACAAAAATCTCCAGTCACTGACTTACATGTCAGCGTGGTTTGAACAGCGGTGGGGCAGGGGTGAACATTACATGTAGACCCTTAAGGTTAAAGTATGCTCCCAGAGCATGCAAAAATCTATGTCACCCATCACTATAGCAGTATAAAATTCTATAATCACTAAATGTCAGTTTAACCTCCACAATGTGAAAGACCCTTATAATACACTGATGTGTAAAATTTTAATGTCAATAAATAATTCTTTATGCCAAAAAAGTAAGCAATCTTTATGGAAGCAATCTAAGTGTCCATCGACAGATGAATGGATAAAGAAGATGTGAGACATATATATATATATATATATATATATATATATATATACACTCCTTTTTAATATTCTTTTCCATTATGGTTTACCATAGGATATTGACTATAGTTCTCTGTTGCACAAGAATTTTGACATAGATTTCCATTTCTCTTGGATAAATACCTAGGATTTGAATTGTTGGGTCAAAGGGTCGATACATGAGGATGTATGAACATAT
>NW_006774067.1:4648546-4650815 GCF_000442215.2 Lipotes vexillifer
ACAGATGAATGGATAAAGAAGATTTTGCACATATATACAATGGAATATTACTCAGCCATGAAAAAGAATAAAATTTTGCCATTTGCAGCATCATGGGTGGACTTGGAGAGCATTATGCTAAGTGAAATAAGTCAGACAGAGAAAAACAAATA
The DNA here is from genome assembly GCF_000442215.2 of Lipotes vexillifer. Classification (NCBI taxonomy): domain Eukaryota; kingdom Metazoa; phylum Chordata; class Mammalia; order Artiodactyla; family Lipotidae; genus Lipotes; species Lipotes vexillifer. Next base: position 4,648,699 of record NW_006774067.1, read on the forward strand.
CTGTATAATATTACTTATATGTGGAACCTAAAAAGTACAACAAACTAGTGAATATAACAAAAAAGAAGCAGACTCGCTGATATAGAGAACAAACTGGTGGTTACCAGTGGGGAGAGGGAAAGGGAGAGAGGCAATACAGGGGTAGGGAATTAAGAGGTACGAACTATCAGGTATAAAATAAGTTGCAAGGATATATCGTACAACATGAGGACTATAGCCAATATTTTATAACTATAAATGGAGTATAACCTTTAAAAATTGTGAATCACTATGTTGTACAGCTATATGTTGTAGCTATGTTGTATATATGTGAAGAAGCCCAGACTAGCTCATAATGAGAAATCATATCAGGAGGACCTGAGACTGGAGATGCTCGGGAAGAGCCCAGTTGCTTTGATACCCAACTATTCCAGATCCAAGCACCACCGTTTGACTGCAACTGCCTGAGAGAACCTGAGCCAGACCCACTCATCTGTGTCCTTCCCAAATTTCTGACCCACATAAACTGTGAGAGATAATAAAATAGTTGTCACTGTTTTAAGCCACTGATATTTAGAAGATACCTGAACATATGGTGTTCTGGTGCTATAAAATCATTTTTTTCCAAAGTTAGCCAGTCGTCCTAATGCCATTTATGGAATAATTCAACTTTTCTTTGTTCATTGTAAAAGCCATGGTTACAATATTAAATGCTTTCATTTCCTTGGGTCTATTTCTGGACTTTTTCCTCTAAATTATTAATCTGTGCCCCTACCCCTGCACCTTTTCTATGCTATTTTAAATATAGCTGTGTAATATATTTTAATAGTGAGTAGGACTATTCCCACCCTGAATGGCCTTTTTCAAAAGTCTCTAGTCTGCTAGATGAATTTTAGAACCATTTTCAAGGTCTAATGATAAATAAATAACAAAACCACTGAAATTTTAATTGAGCTTGTCTTAAACTGGTAGATTAGCTTGTTTCACAATATTAAGAAGGCCCAAGGAACTTAATATATTTTTCCACTTATTTAAGTTTTCTTCCACACTATTCAGTAATTCTTGGGTTTGTTTATTCTCATAGTCCTAAACATTTCTTGGAATTATTCTCAAGCATTTTCTATTTCTGTTGCTAGTACTATTAGATTTTGTTGTCCTCTCCCCAAACACATACACATACATATTTCTAACAAGCATATTGTAAAAGTATTGTCTGCTCATGACTACCTTACTAAAGTTTCTAAATAATCCCAACAGTTTTTCAGTTCATTCTCACAAATAAACTGGATTGATATTTCCAATTAGATAATCATATCTCCTGCAAACAATTATAATTTTGCTGCCTCCTTTCCAATGTTCCTTGCTCCTCATTTCATTTTCTTGGTGCATTAGTTAAAGATTTCAGGGGAAAAATTAATCAATAATTATATATTTTTAAATAAAAAAATAAAAGTTGTTAGATTTCTTTATGACTCTCTTAGAGACAATCCTATCTATTACTGTCTTTCACAATAAGAAAAGGCAACAAAAAGACCCCATCAAAAATATCCAGTGGGCTTCCCTGGTGGCGCAGTGGTTGAGAGTCCACCTGCCGATGCAGGTGACACAGGTTTGTGCCCCAGTCCGGGAAGATCCCACATGCCGTGGAGCAGCTGGTCCCGTGAGCCATGGCCGCTGAGCCTGAGCGTCCGGAGCCTGTGCTCCGCAACAGGAGAGGCCACAACAGTGAGAGGCCCGCGTACTGCAAAAAAATATATATATATATCCAGTAACATTCCTTGGCAGAAGAGAAAGCAGATAAATAAAAATTAACCAGTTAGAGCCAAGCTGATGTAGAACAGCCAAGTGCGTAAATAACCACAGTATAAGACTCCATGTTAAATGTCATCAAAGAAGTTCAAGCAAAACACTATGAGAAGAAAGGAGAAAAAACTTCTGACTAATGGAAATGGGGTGACCTTTGAGTGGGAGTTTGAAGTATGGCTAAGATTCCAACCCATGAAGATAATACAGAAGATCAACAAAGGTGGAGAGAAACGAGGATACTTGGGGAACAGTGAGTAGCCTGGTTTGGACAGAGTGGGAAATGATAGAAAAAACTGGAATAGCCTGGAGAGTGCAGGAATGCCAGGCTAACA
>NW_006774067.1:4650959-4652730 GCF_000442215.2 Lipotes vexillifer
AAATGAGCAAAGCAAACTTTAAGAATAACTTGATAACAACTTTAAGGACTGAAAAAGGGGAATCTGGAGGCTGCGGAGACATTTAAGAGGCTTGCTAAAAGATGCAATCCAAGTCATATTAGGCTTCCACTCTGTAGCCTCTAGCCTCATTTGGCACTTTCCCCACCACACATCTTTTTTCTAAACCATCCTAAAGGGCAAACATGTGGTGCCCTTTCAAACGCCCATGCCTTTTTACATCTCATTTATTATCTATGCCTGGAAGGCCCACTCCACAGTTATCCTTTCCTTTGTAAATCTTAACCTATTCCAAGCTTGGTTAGTTATTTCTTCATCTCTGCAAATGGTACTTTTCCCATACCCCAGTAAGTGTAGTTATATTTTAATTAAATGTTTAAAATCATTCTTGCCCACAAGTTATTTGCGGGAAGGGCCTGCAAACTATTTACTGTTATATCCTCAGCATCAATCACAACATCTCAGCAGGTCCCCAGTGAATGAATGTACAAAATCAATACGAAAATGGGCAAAAGGACCACAGACTATCAGTGAAGACCTGGGACTGAATCCCATGAATTTGTAGTGCACAGAACCAAAGTGGTTTTGTGATGCCCTTTATCAATGCTCAGTGTCCCAATAGCAGAGGACTAACGATATGTTTTATTTTTGTCTACACTTCCTGCTAGCAATAGGCCTATCATGTGAGCCTCAGTGCTGGTCATGTGACCCAAGGTGGGTCAATCATAGTACCTCACTCACAGTCCCAGCGATTGATTCAAGTGTGGGCAAGGAACATAATCCAGGCTGAGCCAGGTGAGATCCTTCCCGAAACATGAAGAATCAGTTTAGGAGCTTTATTACATTAGTACAGTTTTTACCAAAATGTGTCCCGCCCCCCAAAACATTCTTTTAAACAACTGCCATCTATTGTTATCATCACATGTTAACAAGAAGAAATTAAGAAGGAGTAATCTCAGAACAAAAGGCCATTATCTATATTTAATTCATTTGACTTTATGAAGAATTCATTTCATTGTGATTGATTCTCTTACTTCTCTGCTGATAAAATTTAGGCTAGACTTGAACCAGTTCATGAAACTAGAGCATTAGGGATTGTAGTGTGTTGAACAGTGGTTCTCAAAAAGATATGCTCAAGTCCTGGCCCATGGTACCTGTGACTGTGGCCTTTTTAAGAAAAAGAGTCTTTGCAGATATAATTACATTAAGGGGCTCGAAATGAGGCCATCCTAGACCCAACAATGAGAGTCCTTATAAGAAAAAGGCAGAAGGAGATTTGAGACACAGATGGGAAGGCCATATGAAGATAGAACCAGAGATTGGAGTTATGCACAGCCATAAGAAACACAAAGGACTGCCAGCAGCTACCAGAAGCTGGGAGCCAGGCATGCCACGGATTCTCCCTTAGAGTCTCTGGAAGGAACAAATCCTGCCGACACATTGATTTCATATTTCTGGCTCCCAAAACTGTGAGAGAATAAATCCCTGTTATCTTGAAACCCCCCAGTTAGTGGTAATTTGTTACGGCAGCTCTAGGAAACTAACACAGGGAATTATTCAAATTGGAGAGTGACAAAAAAATGGCATTATGAAAATGTAAGAAAGGGGAAGAATCTGCAGTCTGAGAAATGACATTGTATTTGGTATTTTATTCTAGAAGAAGAGTATCAAAGTGATAGCACTCCTGGGCTTCCCTGGTGGCGCAGTGGTTGAGAGTCCGCCTGCCGATGCAGGAGACACGGGTTCGTGCCCC
>NW_006774067.1:4652892-4661859 GCF_000442215.2 Lipotes vexillifer
TGGGGGCCCGGTAACCAAAAAAAAAAAAAAAAAAAAAAAAAAAGTGATGGGGGGGAGAAAAAAAAAAAAAAAGAAGTGATAGCACTCCTAACTCGTTTAGTTGAAAGCTGATAATTATATGCAGCTATAAAAGCTGTATGTTAATCAGACTTGTTTGACCAAACGTATACCTGATCCAGCAACCACACTGATAAAATTTTTCATTACTTGCTTTTAAAATCTCACTGATATAGAATGGCCATCATCAAAAAATCTACAAACAATAAATGCTGGAGGGGGTGTGGAGAAAAGGGAACCCTCTTGCACTGTTGGTGGGAATGTAAATTAATACAGCCACTATGGAGAACAGTATGAAGGTTCCTTAAAAAACTAAAAATAGAACTACCATTCGACCCAGCAATCCCCACTACAGGGCATATACCCTGAGAAAACCATAATTCCAAAAGAGATATGTACTACAATGTTCATTGCAGCACTATTTACAATAGCCAGGACATGGAAGCAGCCTAAGTGTCCATCGACAGATGAATGGATAAAGAAGATGTGGCACGTATATACAATGGAATATTACTCAGTCATAAAAAGAAACAAAACTGAGTTATTTGTAGTGAGGTGGATGGAGCTAGAGTCTGTCATACAGAGTGAAGTAAGTCAGAAAGAGAAAAACAAATACTGTATGCTAACACATATATATGGAATCTAAAAAAAAAAAGGGTTCTGAAGAACCTAGGGGCAGGACAGGAATAAAGACACAGACATAGAGAATGAACTTGAGGACACGGGGAGGGGGAAGGGTAAGCTGGGACGAAGTGAGAGAGTGGCATGGACTTATATACACTACCAAATGTAAAACAGATAGCTAGTGGGAAGCAGCTGCATCGCACAGGGAGATCATCTCTGTGCTCAGTGACCACCTAGAGGTGTGGGATAGGGAGGGTGGGAGAGAGATGCAAGAGAGAGGAGATATGGGGATATATGTATATGTATAGCTGATTCACTTTGTTATACAGCAGAAACTAACACAACGTTGTAAAGCAATTATACTTAAATAAAGATGTTAAAAAAAAAACTCACTGACATAAAATAATGATGATATAGAAAGTAACTGCACATTTTTTCCTAAATCTATATTGCCTATAGCTTACATTGGTATCTTTATTTCAATAGATATATAATATAATTTCATTAGTAACCTATGAATGAAAGTAAAATTCAGGGCTACTGATGCAGTAGACTACTCTTTTGGCCACTGCTAAATAATGAACTGATCTATATCATGGTTCATAATCATATGCACATTCTTTGTTGTAGACAAAGGAAATTAAAACTCATTTTACGTTTACTTTAATAATATGCAGACAAATGGGTAATGAATATATTTGACTCTGGGTTTCTGCAAGATAAGTCCAATATTTGGTTCTAACAGTTTCCCATCAAACATAGTAAAAAAAAAGTTGAGTTGCTCTGCAATCCGACACTTAGGCTTATGTTTTTAAATTTTTTTTATGCTTCTCATGTATCTGATTCATTATATTGTGCAACAAAAGCATCTCTCTTTCACTTAGCATACTGTTGAATCTGCAGAGATCTTGCTACTTTAAATGTATATGCACTTTTCTTCCAGCATAAAAATCAGCTGTTAAGTTGGACTGATGGAGCAGCAATTTCTGGCTTTTACAGAGATTAACAATGCTTATTTCCTCCTACAGAGACCATCTAACTGACATGCTGTATGTTGGTGACCAAATAAGAGACTGACAGATGTAAGGAATTTTCATGTCCTGTCAGACAACCACTGGCTTTTTCCAAATACAGTAAATGATCTCTGGCTTTTTAAGAATCTGTTGAAGAATGCTACCATCCATTAATTACTAAAGGCACTAGGGAAAGTCCTTAACCAAGACGTGGATGGATAGTTATTTAGGAAACCAAAGGCTAGAAAGAGAGCTATTTAGCATTAATGACGTTATAAAGTAATTTGATTCATTACAGCTACAGGCTGAAATTGAATGGAAAAATCAAAGTTCATTACCAGGTCTGAGTTCCTGAGTGGGAAATGGTAGAGATACTGTGTATATGACTACCTTCCCTACCCCTTCATTTGAGTGCTTTTTTTTCCATGTTGTTTATCAGTAAATATTATCCTCTTCCTATTTTGTTTTCTTAAGGTAGCAAAGCACACCAACAGACATGCCAAAAGAAATCATTTATGGTACGTGTGATGAAATCAGAAAACTATAATTGCTCATCTGAATAATTCCCTTAACGCAATCTTACTTAAAAAAAAAATACTAACATTACCTTAAAATCTTTTCAATGAAAGTGCAAAAAACCCCCATCAAGTTAGGTTGCTGTTTATTTTACATGGCCAATACCATTAAAATAAAATGCCAGAATTCAATTTATGTAATTTTTTTCAGTTAAATTATTTATAATAGGAAATTCTTTCTGAAGTGAAATAAATACAGATTTAATTCATTAGATGACTAGACTGGTATAAAACCTTAGAGGAAATGCAAATGGTAATTGAAAATATAGAAATGACATTTGTTTTGGTGATACAACAAATCAATCAGCATAAATTGTCAAGCTTACAAAAATATCACGAAAATATATTCTGCATCGTCGATTAAATGGTATGCTTTTTATATTTAAAGCACGTATTTCACAAGGGAATGAGAGAAGTAGGAATTGTGGGTTCAAGTGGATCTGAATGCCATGAACCTTATAGCACTATCATGTCCCTACCTCTCAGGAGAGACCCCCTAATGAAGACAGAAGATGTGGCCTTTCTCCTGGCTTTTCTACCTGACAATTCTGTGACTTTAACTAAGCTGTGTGACCTTTCTGAGCATCAGTCCCCTCATCTGTATTAAATGCGGTTTAAACAGTGGACATATAAAGTGCCAATCACGCCCCTACCACAAGGATTTTATAAGAATCAAATGAAGTAATGGGTTGAAAACGCTTGGTAAGTTATAAAACACTACAGAGCTGGCATGCCTTAGTAGCTACCCATGAGTCCCTGGCTGCCAGACTAGAGTCTCATAGAATCAAGTACAAAATCTACCCAAGCAGTCTTTCCTTGACTGTCCTTATTCACTGGATTTCTGGGAAGTATGAAGCCTACTGATATTTGAGTGCCAACCATCTAGTCTTTATATAGCCAAATTATATAGTTCTCCATGATAATTCAGAGAAACAAGTTTTGCTATTCACATTTTACAAATGAAGAAAGAGACTCATATTGGCTAACTTGCCTGATTTCATTTAGTAATAACAGCAGAGATGAACCGCAAACCCAGCTACGTCTCGTGGCAATGCCCAAACCTTTTTCCACCTAAATCAGTAGCCCATCCAAATTTCTTCTTCTGGCTAAAGTGCAATTGGAGTGGGAGATTCAGAAGTGAAATATAAGCACGACCACAATCCTCTTCTGTGTTCAAAGTTTGCCACTTAGTTTCCAGATTGTCAGTCTCCAATCATTTCTGAGGCCCCCAGGGAATTCAGGTGTCACTGCCACCATCCAAATGAATTCCAGGGCACTGCTGGGCCACGTGTACATTTCCACCTGTCCTTTTAAACTCTTGATGAAGACACAAAACAAACCTGCCTCATGAGCCCAAATTATCTAAATCTTCACGGGCCCTGAGAATCTAGCTGAGCGATATCAGACTACACTAGTGTCATAACAATTTGGTAAGAGCGTTGAAGATGGGCAAACAATTGTTGAACATCATGGCAGAAAGTGTGCAGTGACTTTAGGAACCAGAGCTGGCTCTAACCCATGTGATTCCCATTACTAGCTCTGTGACCTTAGGCAGTTACCAGACCTCTGTGAGCCTTATTTTTCTCCTATAAAGATTAAAATAGCACCTCAAAGTGTTAGGAGATCTGTGAGGTCACATCCCGGAAGCACCTAACACAAAGAAGGCACTCAATGAATGAGAATTTGGTGGGATGAAAAAGTCAAAAGACTTAAAAACTCTTGTTCCCTGAGATGTCTCCAAAGCTTTCAGAGATTCAGGACTATTGCCGCTGTGAATGAATAGCACAGGAGAATATGTATGAAGAAAGAAAAAAATAACTTGCTTCTTTTGCCAGGGGTAGGATGAAGATAAATTATCTGAGAGGAGAAAAAGTACAGTTACATGATTTCAATCACAATTGAAACTTTATCTTACAGTGTCTATTTTTCTTTTCTTCAAGGAAATGCCAGTACATTCAGCATTGGTAAACACGTGTCATTGACTTGTTTGTTTGTTTGTTTTTATTGCTTTATATTGTAGTCATGGGATAATCTTGTTTAAAATGTTTTGTTAAAACCCAGTTCAATGTAAAACATTGAACCCTTTATCACAAAGTCACCCAAACCAAAACCTTTGCTATTAAGTGAGGCAGCACTTTAAAAACATCAAAAACATCTAGAAAACCAAATTCATGACCTCAGAAAAAACAATAATTGTTTTGAAAATTAAAATCCTTTTCCCCAGTCCAGCCAGTAACTTACTCTTCCGACGTAAATGTGGCGTACAACGTAAGTAACCCAAAGGAGGAATCACGCATCATTTTGCCTTAGTGCCAGCAAAATATCTCCAGTTGACAGTTATTAATTTCTAGTCAAATTATCCTGGAATAGGGTCAAAGAGAACTAATGGTTTTACTTTACACTGCAGGAAGTGTTGTGTTTCAGCATTCAGAAGGCAGTGCTCTCTAAAGAGAGCTCGGGCAGAGATCAGGAGACCAGCATGCCCTCTCCAAAATATCTGAGATTATTAAGTGCATTAACCCTTCACGATTTCTCAGGCACTTTCCCATAAACTGTATTAAAATTATCAAGGTTGTTCATGTATTCTCCATCTGCATTGACTGCAGTGTATTAAGTTTTAAATTATTTAAAAATATAAATGTCTGGTTATAGATCTGAGTGACCAAGGATTATAAAAGCTGTTATTGTTTTCATTCACTTTTCAATTTGCCCTCGATTTTGCAATTTTAGCATAGTAAATATGCATACAGAAGTAAAGAAGATCTAAACAGTATTAGTTATATAAAGTTTTTTCTTTTCTGCCTCAGTTCCTAGTTAGGTGGTCCATATAATGTGGGTTATATCATGACAAAATCAATTGTTTTCTTCAACTTATATGTAATTCTTTCCACTGGCTCTCAGGAGTTTCAATAAATTCAGTTTTATGGTGACAGCCTCTGGTCTTCTCAGTTCACCACTCCTGGTGTGGAACTTCTACTGTATGATATTGCTGGGGAGGGGGTGAGTAAGGCCCCAGTATTCAAGGCCTGTCACACCTGGGACAGATTTTCTACCCTATGAATGGGGGCTGGATGGGGTAAGGGCAACCTGGTACTCTCGGCAGTTGCCTGTCTGGAATAGAGCTAGGGCTGGTGGGGAAGGAGAGGTGAGAAATGCTGGCAGCCTGTCCCTCTGGGGACAAAACTGTACCCCCAGACTGGGAGCTCCCATCTCCTTGACCACACCTGCCCAGATTAGAGCACACCAAGTGGATTTTCATAACACGGGGGTGGTGATGGAGCAGATTGTGGTTGAAATACCACAGACTGTAGCTGTTCTTACCAAGATTTAGAAGATTTTCTTAAATGCATGCTTCTTCATTCGCTCCATACCCTCAGGATAATTCACAGAGACTTTAAATGACTGCTTTTTATAATTTTCACCAGTTAACTGTTGTCTAGGGTCCACTGATTTGCTTATCCTGCTATTCCCATTATGATGGGTTTTTTTAAGTGTTACTGAAATTTCTATCAGAGTAAACTTTTAGGGCAAAAAGCATTAAGAGCTCAGAAACATCCCCTTAGAAGATTTCAAAATTCTTGGTTTATAAGGAAGGAGTTGAAGAGAAGAAAAAAAAAAAAAAAAAAGAGCCTAGAGGCAAAGGCCTAAGGATGCTGATGCCTTCAGGCAGGTACCAAAAGAACAAGTCTTGAAGAATAACAATGAGAGTTTCACATTATGCTGATAATATCTTCAGGACAGTTATGATCCGAAGTTGTCCAGGGGTTGGGCTGCTCTCAGATCTGTTTCTGAGATGGAACTTCAAGGTTCACGGGGTAGTGAACAGCAGCCAGCAAGATTCCGTTTGCTTTCTTTCTTTTTTCAAACAGAAACCAAATTAAAACAAAATCCAAGACAACTCAGTTTAGTGACATATAACCTATAGACCTTGGTGCCTATCCTCTGCTTAGACCCTGGGGAAAGGCTAAGTTTTTAGAGAGAAGAAAAGTTGGGAGGTGAGGAGGGTGAAATGGAGAATAAGAGACGAGGGTGCTGGACTGGCAGGCAAAGCTGTCTCTGGAAGAAGTAAGGAGAGGGAGGGTTCCTGTTTCCACAGTATTCCTTTAAGTGGGAGGGGACAAATGTGCTGGCAGGGAGGTGGCACCAATGCATCAGTATCAATTATCTGGTCAGTCAGCTTCTAAGTTTTCACAGTTTCATTAATTTGGGAATAAAGCAGCACTCCCTTTGAAATTTTTTTCTCTACTTATATTATAGTGGGATTTAGGTATTAGTATTCTAGGAGTGCCGTAACAAAATACCAGACTGGATGGCTTAAACAAGAGAAATGTATTTTCTCGCAGCTCTGGAAGCTTGAAGTCCAAGATCAAGGTATTGGCAAGTTTAGTTTCACCTGAGGCCTCTTTCATTGGCTTGTAGATGGCCACCTTCTTACTGTGTCCTCACTTGGCCTTTCCTTTGTGTGCAAGAAAACCTGATGTCTCTTCCTCTTCTTATAAGGATACTGGTCATACTGGATTAGGGCCCTACCCTTATGACCTCATTTAACCTGAACTGCCTTTTTAAAGGCCTTATCTCAAAATACAGTCACTTTGGGGGTTAGGGCTTCAACATATTAATTTGGGGGGACACAATTCGGTTCATAATAGGTATTATGTATACAAATGTCAGGAAAAATTGTGAATGACTTCAAAATAAGTTTTAAAAAAAGAAAGAAATTGGTGTTGGGCCTAGCTCAATTATTAGGGTTATCTCTGCTTTTGGTTATCTTTGACTAGCCTGTTTAGAAAACTGATCATAATGAAAATGTGTCTTGCCCATAGTCAATGTGAATGAATCCTCTTCACGCAAAGGCAAAGAGATTTTGTCCAATAGAGAACGTAAATCTCTGTAAGTTAAACTCTTTTTTTAACCAGTTGTAACATCTTACTGGTTCCCTCATTAATGTTAATGAGTTAAATAAAATCTCTGACACATGTTCATTTCATATTTGTAGGAAAATCATGATTTTACCTTTTTAAAAACGTGATCCTCCAAAATACTGAGGATTATTTGGGCAATATTATTGCTGCTGCCCTCATTTTTCTGTCCTTAATTGGTTTTCCTCCCTTTCCTAACTTTTTTTTCCTCTTCACCAAACTTAATCTCCAGGGTTAGAAATGGAAAATAGGAGGCACATCTAACACTGATGATGAACAAGGAAATGATGGAGGCCCCCATCAGAATTCTGTCATGTTTCAGTTGGGAGCCATGTTACTGAGAAGAACGTTACTGAAGCTTTTAATGTCATAGAATAATGATACATACACACATCCATAAAATAGGTATGCTACTCTATCAGAAAAATATATATATATATGTAATTTAAATTTATCTTCTAGAACTTAGAATCTTTGTGGTTCTAGATATTCCAAAGTTCATATCTAAATATTAAGATCAAGATTTTAAGTAGTTAAAATATTTTAATTAGCTGGGAAAAGTCCAGAAGCTAATTCCTTTGTGGTTATTATAAATTTCTTAGCCAGTCTTAAATGATGTCATATTACTTTTATTCTTAAACCACAAAAATGTCTATGCCTTGGACTTGCAACACTTTTCCTTGATTTCCTTAACCAACAATTCAGTGATCATAAGCATTCAAGCAACATGAAGGGTTTAATCAACACTTGCATAAATGCATCAGAAAGCACTGGATAAGCAGAGAGAACTTTAAGCAAACATGTACTTTCTTATAAGCCACAATTTGCTGGAAAGCAGGTTAGTTCCAGAATACAGTGTAAAGGAGTTTTAACCTTAGGTGACACACTTGCCAACATCTCTGACCGAGGTGAACCTGTACTCAATGTATCTTAACATAACAAATATGTTTGCCACCATCTTAATGTAGCAGGAATCTTTACAAAGGGAAATCAGAGAGACAAAGTGAATAACCTCATACATTAGATTATCCAAAGTCATCTTTACTCTTTTCCAATAGTAAAAACAAATTAATTTGCTTTCTTGCCTTGGCATTTATGACTGCTAATTTAATCACATAAATTTAGATTTCCTGTGAGAGAATTTGAAACCACATTGTGAACATGACTTTCACATAAGGCTTGTTCCTTTTTCCTGAATTAGAAAGTAAAATTTTGAAAATCCAGTGCTTGTATTAGACCCTAGGCAAAATCAGTATAGCTCTGCCATCTCCCGTTAAGTTGATTCAGGACTCTAGGGAACCATGTCATCATCTGGACTGGAGTGCATGTGGTCAGAAGAAGGCCTGGGAGGATGTTCTCAAAAAGACCCCAGCTGGCTGAGCAGCTACCTGTTACCAAGATGAGCAAGGGCACAATATATCGTATTCATCATAATCCATCTGTTTCTAGTCTCCAAATATCTGACCCTGTCATGGCAGGGTACCACTGACAACAGGAGACGATTGACTCAGAGAGGCCAAGACTATAAGTCCAGCTAAGCAGAAGATGTCTAGAAGTTACCCATGATGAGAAAAAGACAAGGAGGCTGATTTGGAAAGGTCAAGGGAGACAGAGGTAGCAGGCTTGGAGAAGTAAAAAGGCAGGAGCCCAGAAGCTCAGATAATTCAGAGAAGCCATGAGAGCAGCCCTGGTGAGCTGGGTTGGGGATTCAGATCCTGGGCAGAATGGGTTGTTTTAATGGCCTGCTTTACACAAGTATTTTTGAGAGGCATGGACTGT
>NW_006774067.1:4661885-4662553 GCF_000442215.2 Lipotes vexillifer
AAGTATTTCTAGAGACATGGACTGTGGCCTCAAAACAGATACGTATAGATTAACTCCTGATTAAGACAAAGATACAGAATCTAGAATTCATTTATAGCCTCAATGGCAAATAATAATTAATAATGGTCAATACTTACACAACACTTAACAGGTACTTTGTGTATATTAACTAATTCAGTCCTCAACATAACCCTGTGAAGTAGATACTATGATTATTCTCATCTTGAAGATGAGAAACATTAGGTGCAGAGGATTTTGGTGACTTGTCCCAAGTCACGTAAGTGGTAGAGCTGCACGTGAAACCAGCCTCTGTTCTCCCCACCACTGCTGTGCGCCCCTTCATTTCCTTTCACCTTCCAAGAAACTGCAATGGCTGAGCTCTTCGCTTCTTATTTTCTTATTTTATACCCCCCTTTCCCTATTTAACCTCTTTCACTCTGATTTCCCCTTTCTCTAATATCATGAATATCAGGTTGGATATGCATGGCGGAACCAGAGCAAATGACTGCAATTATACAGAGCATATGCCCTCTTTCTTCTCCTCCCAACCCACTTGCTTAAGTCGAAATGAGGAAAGACTCTTGTTTCTTGGCTGGAGAGCTTTGGCCTTTGAGTGCCAGAACTGCGTGAAGGACATGAGGACTGTGTGTGTGTGGGGGGGGGGGGGG
>NW_006774067.1:4662628-4666356 GCF_000442215.2 Lipotes vexillifer
GGGGGGGGGGGGGTGCGTGAGTGTGTGGGTGTAAAGGGCAGGGGTAGGATTTAGAAGGTGGAGACTGGAGAATAGCTGAAGGTTGAAGGTGGAGCTGGAGGGGGCTGTGTTGAGGAAGAACTCCTTGAGACTGTGATTTATACAGGCTGAGCGGAGCCCAAGTGATAAAATGTGGAACAGTTGGGGAAAGGGCAACAGAAGGGACTGAGACATTCAGCATAGCACCAGCAAGTGACAGTGGTGAGATGCTTCCCTGGGTGACTCACAGGCAGCAGACAGCAAAGAGACACAAGCAGATTAATGATCTTGCTCTTCAGATCTCCTGAGAACTTTCCCAGAGATGCCTAGAAATCAACAGGGGAGATTTTCAATGGGAGCAGGAAAAAGTTGTGACCCCACAGCTGTGCAGGTGAGCACCACCAAGCAGCAAGCTGCAGGTATTTATGTTAATGTGGCCTCACTGCTTGTGGAGGATGGAAGGCCCGGGGTGACATCCTAGCTGGCTGGACACTCAGGAACAGAGAAGAGCGAGAGCGATGCGATATACACCAGTCCCTTCAATCATGTTGCACACAGCTACCAACCTATTCTACTAATAAAGGGGAACACAAACATTGTGCTGGAATAGCTTAAAATCTATCAAGGCCTTTTCTGTTGGGGTTTTATTTTTGTAATCACTTTTATAAATATTGAATTTTAACCATAGGTTAAAGTGGCTCTCCTTTTTGTTATGGAATTTTGTCTTGCAATGTACAAATCTTTGTGTATTTCTGCCACTAATACCAACACTTGGTACTTGAGCTTGTCCCTCTAGATGTGGCTCCATTCAAGCCCTAAGAAATTTAACTATGACCTTTTAACTATCTCATTGCACTTGTGCTTTGTTTTCCTAAGGTCAGATTCCACGGACCAGGCAACATAAGGGGTAAAAAACAGAATAAGCACTTTTGATCTAAGCTAATATGACTGGACCATATGTAACAGCCATGCTGTCCTTCTATTTTCTATTTTGTACATATCTTTTTCAGTCATCAGCTGTAGCAGGCAATCTTAGGGAGGAAATAGCCTTTAAAAAATTCTCAGAAGGATGAAGTATGAGCAGATGTCCAAGAGGAAGATAAAATAACATTGCAAGTAATATGTAAAGATTTATTGACACACTTTAGCAAGCTGTAATAGAAAATGTTGAGGACCTTAGAGTACAACACTAAAAGAGAAAAGGTAAAAAGTCTTCTTTTCATCCCACTGTGTTCAATAAATCATGTAGTTCCAGTTGCTTTCAAGAAGGTTATTCACTTACTATGAGTTGCCATTAGTTAGTAGGTCCAATTTTTCATATGCAAAATACTTTCTCCCAAATACATTGTTATATATAGATATACACATTACATATAAGGAAGCATTTAGGCATTAATTTATAGCATATAACATTATCTTAAAGCTATTACTTTATTATTATTATATAATTATGTTTATTTCTTTTAAAAATCTTTATTTTGGAATAGTAATAGAATAGCTCCACCAACAAGTCAATCAAATTCCATGGGAAAAGGAATAATATTGAAACATAGTCCATGTTCCTCTACTTTAAAAAATAAAGGATATGGCTGGTGTTAAAAAGATAAACCCTTTCTACATATGCTAGCAGAGGTATAATTAATAAGATGTATAATATTATTTACTTGCCAATAGGAATTAAGTTAGTAAGTATGCATTGAGCATCTACAACAAGGCACTATGAGGTTAATGTTAGCAGGCAGTGCTTACTCTATGGATAGGGAATCAAGAAACATGTAAACAACTAACTAAAGTGCAAGATAGAATTAAACAATAATCAGTGCTTTGGAACCATGAGATATCACTTCACACCCATTAGGATGAACACTATTTCAAAAAAAACCAGAAAATAATAAATGTTGGTGAGGATGTGGAGAAATTAGACCTTATAAAAACCCTTATACACTTGGTAGGATTGTAAAATGATACAACCACTATGGAAAAAAACAGAATGGAGGCTCCTCAAAAATTAAAAATGGAACAAGCATATGATCCAGCAATCCCACTCTTGGGTATTTATCCAAAAGAAGATAAAACAGAATCTCAAAGAGATATTTGCACACCCGTGTTCACTGCAGCATTACTCATAATAGCCAAGATGTAGAAGCAACCTAAATGTCCACCAAAGAATGAATGGATAAAGATGTGATCCACAATGTATATTGCTCACCCTTATAAAAGAAGGAAATCCTGTCATATGCTACAAGATGAATGAACTTTGAGGACAATAAGCTAAGTGAAATAAGCCAATCACATAAAGAAAAACACTCCATGATTCTACTTGTATGAAGTATCTAAAGTAATCAAACTCATAGAAACAGGAATGGTGGTTGCCAGGGATTGCGGGGAGGGGGAAATAGGGAGATGCTGTTCAGTGGGTATAGAAATTCAATCATGCAAGATAAAAAATTCTAGAGATCTTTGTACGACAAATGTGCATATGCTTTACTGTAATGTACAGTTAGAAAAGAAAGTAACTTTATGTTATTGTTTTTTACTGCAGTTAAAAAGAGTCCTTAAAAAAAAAAAAGAATCAGTGCTTTAGTAGCATAAAGTAAGGAGTAATTTCACAGCTTCAGAGTGGAGGTAGCATTTGACACGAGTTTTGAAGAGTAAGTAAAATTTTGGTGTACAAGAAGGTACGGAAATGCATTAACAAAGACCCAGATGAGTCAGCATCACTGATCATCAGGGAAATGCCGGTCAAAATCAGCAATGAGATATCATCACTTCACACCTGTTAGTATGGCTATTTTCAAAAAAACAAGAGATGTGAAGAAAAGGAAATCCTTATAAACACTGTGGGTGGAAATGTTATTTGGTATAGCCATTATGGAAAACAGCAAGGTGCTTCCTCAAAAAATTAAAAATTCAACTACAATATTATCTAGCAAACCCACTCCTGGGTATATATCTGGAAAGACTTGAAATCAGCAACTCAAAGAAATATCTGCACCACCCTCATGTTCATTTCAGTGTTATTCACAATAGCCAAGATATAGAAACAATCTAAGTGTCCTACAAAGGATGAATGGATAAAGGAAATGAAGCATATATCTATTATATATATATAATAATATTCCATTGTGTATATATACATATGTATATATATACATACATACATCCATAAAAGAAAAGAAAGTCCTGTCATTTGCGACAACATAGATGAACCTGCAGAGCATTATGTTAAGTGAAATAAGCCGAATAAAAAAAGACAAATTTACTGTATGGTATCAATTCTGTGTAGAATCTAAAATAAATAAATAAATAAGGCCAATTTCAGAGAAACAGAGACTAGAATTGTGATTGCCGGTAGCTAGGGGGAGGAGAAAATGGGGTGACAGAGATCAAAGGGTACAAGTTTTCAGTTTTAAGAAGAATAAGTTCTGAGGATCTAATGTACAGCATGATGACTATAGTTAACAATACAGTATTATATACTTGAAAATTTCTGAGAGTAAATCTTAAGCATTCTCATTACACACACAAAAAGGAGTTAACTATGTAAGATTAGTGTGTTAATTATCTTGATCTTGGTAATGTTTCCACAATGGATATATATGTATATCAAATAACCACACTGTACACTTTAAACATATACAATTACATTTGTCAAAAATTGTTTAATTATATTTTTTTTTCTTTTTTTTTTTTTTTTTTTTTTTTTTTTT
>NW_006774067.1:4666366-4710154 GCF_000442215.2 Lipotes vexillifer
TTTTTTCTTTTTGCGGACGCGGGTCTCTCACTGTTGTGGCCTCTCCCGTTGCGGAGCACAGGCTCCAGACGCGCAGGCTCAGCGGCCATGGCTCACGGGCCTAGCCGCTCTGCGGCGTGTGGGATCTTCCGGGACCGGGGCACGAACCCGTGTCCCCTGCATCGGCAGGCGGACTCTCAACCACTGCACCACCAGGGAAGCCCAATAAAATATATTTTAAAAAATCAATTTAAAATCATACTAAACCAGTTTAGGATCTGACACACAAGCAAGGAGAAAAGAATGCATCTGGCCTGTGTGTTGTGGAGATTACTGAGATACTCTTGTAAACCGAGGGCACTTCCAAGCATTATAAGCTCAGTCCAAGGGTAGTCTAGAAAAAATGCACCCACCAGCGCAGGGAGATAGTGATGGAACTTGACTCTTACTGAGCTCTAAGCAACCAAAAAAGTTCTTCTGAGAAATCAAAACAACAGCCTTGTGTAGTATGTGGTATCCAGAAGACCAAAGCCAAGAAATTAACATAAAATGAGCTTCAGACTTTTGATATTTCTGGGGCTCCTCGCAGAATCAGGTGCTTTACAGGTACTCTCCCGCAATCTGCACCATGGAGTCTTTCTCTCTTGCTTTAAGCAAACAACAAATATTTATAACAATTTACCGGGGGCTTCCCTGGTGGCGCAGTGGTTGGGAGTCCGCCTGCCGATGCAGGGGACACGGGTTCGTGCCCCGGTCCGGGAGGATCCCACATGCCGCGGAGCGGCTGGGCCTGTGAGCCATGGCCGCTGAGCCTGTGCGTCTGGAGCCTGTGCTCCGCAACGGGAGAGGCCACAGCAGTGAGAGGCCCACGTACCGCCAAAAAAAAAAAAGAATTTACCATGCACTAGGCCACAAGGCAAATCTCAACACAAAATAATGATTGGATATCTTAATCCAGACCACCTTCTCTAACTAAAATGCAATAAAATTAGAAATGAATAACAAAATTTAATTCCAAAAGACTCGTATACTTGAAATATTTGAAATAAACTTCTATACAATTCATGGATCAAAAAGAATTCATAAAGGATCCTAGAAAATATTTAGAAGAGAAAATAATGAATCATTACTTAAGATTTATGAATTTAGCTATAGTGGTATTTATAGGAAAAATTAGAGTCTTAAATATGTATTTCAAAAAGGAGAAAGTTTTAAATTAAATTAGCGGAAGTAGTGAATAAAAAGCTCTATTTTGGACTTGTTAAGTTTGAGATAAGTATGCAATGTCTAGGTAGAGATGCCAAATAGCAAATTAAGTATAGAAGTCTAGAGCTTAAGGAAGTGTTCACGTCTCAGGAGATAAACGTGGCAATCTTCTTCATAGAGATGCTATTTGAAGTCAAGGCAACGGGTGAGGTTACCCAGAGGAAGAGTCTATATAAAAAAGGAAGGCAAGGACAGAGCCTTGGAGAGCTTCAATATTTAGAAGAAAAGAAGATGAGAAGCCATTAAAGGAGACTGAAAAGAAGCAGACAATGAAGGAGAAAGAAAACCAGGGAAGTGTACTGAAATGGAAGGCAAGAAAAAGAAGTGTTTCAAGAACGAGGAATTAATCAACTGACTCAAATGCTCCTAAGAGAGAACATGAGACGGATGGAGAGAATTGACCACTGAATTTGGTAAGATGGAAGTTATTGATTCAGAGGACTGCAGGGAGGGGAAAGCTTGAATTCACCACTCAAGTAAGGAGGTTTAGCTTTGCTTAAGAGTTAGGCTCTAGTTCCACCTGATTGGAGAAAGACAAGGACAGGTAAAGATATAGGTAAAGTCGTAATTTAAAAAGAGTTAAATAGAAGATATAAATTGAAGCTAAATTAAAGGGGATAGATTATGAGAGATATTTAGAAGGGAAGTGGTATATTCAGAACTGCATGTTATGTTGGCTCTGCCTGAAACAGGGCTGGAGATAGAGCAGTAGTCCAACCAAGAGATGGCAAATAGTCAGGGTTCCAACCGGAAGTGGATGCCATGCTCACATTAAGACAATTCTAGGGGGGTTTATTCGAAAAGAAATTCATTTTTACCCTCTGAGTGGGAATAGCAGAAATCTGAAACTAGAAGCAGGGAAGCTAAAACGAACCTCCCCATTAGACTGAAAAGAAGATGGGATGGATGGAGGACCAAAATCCCAAAAGAGAGCTGGGGAAAGCAGATCACCTTGGAAGATCCACTTCCCGCAGGAGAGAGAGAGAAATATTATTTGACTTCTTAAACCACATCAATTATGCTTATAAAAACAAGAACTAATTAAAAGAAGCTTTGTTGACAGCTTACACGTGCTAGGGACTGTACTAAGTTTACATCATTTAAATGTCACAACAACTCTCAGGATGTAGATACTCCCTAAGGCAACCAAGGGAATAAATACCATGACCCCACTCTTCTTTCCTCAGAACTTCTGTCAACGTTCCCACTGGCCGTAACCAACAGTCAGAGGACAAGGCAAAACACCGATAAAAAAGGAGAGTCATAGAACCTGGGCACATCCAAGACCTAGGTCCACCACAGAGATGGATGCAAATTACATTCCAAATCTGGTTCAGCAACCATCATAATTAATTGGCTTCCCATATAGGTTGCTTGCAGAAAGAGGCAGCACTGTTGAGGCCAATGCAAATATCTGCTCCACTTAGCATTTTATATTCTCACTCAAAATTAATAAGACAGTGTTCTGGAGTTATCAAAAATAGAAACTTTATGAACTGTTGGTTATTTCTTAGTGAAAACTCATAATAGCTTGCACAGTTTTATGACTCTAACATTACAAATGATAAGCGGTATCTGTGATATAAGCAAAGACAAGGACCAGAGGAAATTTTACTTAGTTGTCGATATTTTACAAAACAGAAGCTGTGGCAACACCAGGGCAAGGCTGCCGTATGGCAGCCATCAGCTGGAGTCGAGCAGCTGCTTCTCCCTTTAACGGGGGATGCTGATCCCAGCTTGTTCCATCTGAGCATGCTGCACTCCACTAGGTTAACTACCCCATTCCTACAAGTCTTTGAGGTGGCCCCTGTTGTAATCCATCTGAAATTCATCTCAGAGGGCCTGGAGCCTAGAGAGGTCCCAGAGTCATGCCTTGTGTTTCCAAATCCTGTACTGCCAGAGATAATTCATGGAATTAACTAGGAGCTTAACAGCTTAAACCGGAGGAGAAACTAACATCAAAAACAGCCCAAGGGACTTCCTTCCACTGGCAGGTTAAGAATCTGCCTGCCAGTGCAGGGGACACAGGTTTGAGCCCTGGTCCAGGAAGATTCCACATGCCGCAGAGCAACTAAGCCTGTGTGCCACAACTACTGAGCCTGTGCTCTAGAGCACGCAAGCCACAACTACTGAGCCCACATGCCACAACTACTGAAGCCCATGCGCCTAGAGCCTGTGCTCCACAACAAGAGAAGCCACTGCAATGAGAAGCCCGCGCACCACAACGAAGAGAGTAGCCCTCTGCTAGCGGCAACTAGAGACAGCCCGCACGCAGTGACAAGACCCAACACAGCCAAAAATAAAATTAATTAATTTTTTTTAAAAGCCCAAGATAGGGCTTCCCTGGTGGCGCAGTGGTTGAGGGTCCACCTGCCGATGCAGGGGACGCGGGTTCGTGCCCCGGTCCGGGAAGATCCCACATGCCGCGGAGCAGCTGGGCCCGTGAGCCATGGCCGCTGAGCCTGCGCGTCCAGAGCCTGTGCTCCGCAACGGGAGAGGCCACAACAGTAAGAGGCCCGCGTACCACAAAAAAAAAAAAAGCCCAAACTATAGACCTCTCTTTATTCCACTTTTTTACTTCATTTTTTAAAAATCTTTCTCTGCTCCCCTAAAATTGTTTTCTAAAAGCATTTATTGTTAAGTACCAAGCTCCTGGATTTGGATTTTACAACTATTTTTGTTGTTGTTCACAGCTGTAGCATTTTATTTTTCTCCCTTAATTATTTCCATTTTACAGACTAAGATTCCTTAATATTTGTGAGACCTTCACAATCTGGACCCTGCTTAATACTCCACTGCATCTCTTTCTATTCTTCCGTAGCTCCATTCTCACACTGATCTCCTCTACAGTAAGAGACAGAGAGACAGAGGCAGAGACGAGGATCTCCAGGAACACTGAACTAATGTAGCTAATGGCATATAAATAGGAAGGCTTCCTTTATCACTGTCCTACACCAAACTCCCTGTTAATATTCTCTTTAGCTCACAGCCACTCCCAATGCTTCCCACACCCACAAGGTTGGGTTAGGCACTGCCCCTGTGCGCTCAAAAGTAGCCTATACAATTAGGCCCTACCTGTATTATAGGCATTTGTTTATTTTTCCGTCTTCTCCACTAAACAGCCAGACCCTAGCAAGCCTGATAAGCTGCACAGAGACTGAATTAATCAATACCTAAAGCTTAATTTGGGCTGTCAGTTCGGACAACTGCATCTTCACGGTTGTACTAGGTGTTAATAACACAACCTGGACCCTAAAAGTGATCTCTCCATTTTATGTCCTTTTCATTCCCTGCACTTCCCAATCCCATCCCCAAAGTGAACTTTCTAACTATCATCTTAATTTTTTTATCCCAGTAGTCAATACTCTCCACTTAGGCTCAGGGAATAAATTTTTTTATTTCATAATAAATGATATAAACCCTTATCACAATTGACACTTCTGCAGGAAATGTAACTCAAAATGAGATGCCTGTTTTCTCAGGCAGCAGGTATTTGTTCTAGCCCACATCTCTGGGCTGCTCCCTCAATGGAGCCCTCTTATGTCAGAGTTCAAGCCCCTTAAATACACTGGGGTTGCAACAACTACTTTCCAGTCTTCCCTCCTCACTTTTTCTTCTACCTCACTTTGTCTCTCCTCAACACATACACAAATCCACAAGCAATCTTTACTATACAAACCCGTTTGGCTTTCAATTACAAGAGATGTCAGCGTAATGGATTAGGGATGACACTTCCTATTCCATTCAAGGAACACAGTCAATATGAAATACATCTTCATCCATCAATACACTAGAGATCAGAGGGCTTCTCAGGTCACTCTGTTATTCATCCAGGATACCTTGGATTTCAGTAAAACTACTCAGTGGCACCCTCTATTTAGATGAGAGACGAACACCCCTCCTCACCAAAAAAGACATATGCAGACAAACACTAAGAGGAGTTCAAGCTTAATTTTACCACTATTGATGACAGTTAGCACAAAAAAAGAAGGAATCTCAAACAGACCAGCTCTTTAGAATTTAAATTCATACTAGGATCTGAACACCAAAATTGTATGAGCTCCCTAATCAGAATGCACTGGTGTACAGAGACCAGAAGAATCTTCACATAATTCAAGAATTAAATGGCAAGCCCTCAAATCACTGAACAAACAATAAACAAAGTAATTTAATCAGATTACCTACCTCTTGAAGGCTTATTTCAGTTCCTGGAGTGGCCTGCTAGTGTGCTATGTCTTATCTTTCTAAAGGCCATTTTTATCAAGTCATCTGTTTAGACCACTGTAGTGACTCCTTAACATTTACAGAAGTTTGCACGGGACAGCATCCAAGACCTTGCACAATCTAGCCCCAATCCATATCATATTCTTACCCGCCATGTGGTCTTTTCTTTGTCCCTCCAACAAGCCACCACTACTTGGCACACATGGTTTCCACACAGTTTTGCCAACAGGCCCCACCCAGGTATCATCTGGCTGAGAGCTCTCCTCCCAGACACTGGCACTCAACCCTTCCCCTCTCATTTGACTTCCAGATGCACTTAATATCACCGAAAGTCGGAGCTGAGAGCAGCTTGACCTTCCTCTGGTGTGTCCCAATGGCTTGCTTAGCTATTTTTTAAAGAACTGGCATACCTCCCATGACCATTTTTACATGAAATCGTATGTGGGAACCTATTACTCTAAAAACCATATAGGACTGGAGTCCCTTTGGTCAAAGGCAGGGAATGGGGCCTGAGGCAACCCCACACACTCATCCCTACAGAACATATTTGGAAAATACCTGATCCAGTCCAATCTCTTCATTTTATACATGAGGAGAGAAGTAAGGCTCACAGATATTCAGAACTTGCCCAAAGCCACATACCTAATTCAGGCAGAGATAGAGCTTTCTAGCAAGGTGTCTTAGCTCAGATCCCAGTACCCCCACAATACTGAAGTTCAGGATCAGATGCTAACATTATAATTCACTGTGGATGGATGATTTCCACACACTGAATTATGAGTTGAAACGGCAGGCTGCCTCTGGTTACACAACCTCTGCCTTGCAAGCCTTCATCATGCAACAAATATATATTGAGTGTTTCCTGTGTGCCGAGAATTGTGCGAGGCACTAAGGATTTACAGGTGGATAACACAGCATGATCCCTGACCTCATAGAGCATGAGATCTATGAGATCATGAGAGAGAACACAGGAAGTTAGAGAGGAAGGAATGAGCAGACCACACTAGGTTTGTAGAACACGGTAAACATTTTGGATTTTACCTTAAATGCAGTAAAAAACCACTGAAAAGTTTTAAGCAAGGGGGTGACACCTGTTCACTCATTCAATAAATTTAATTTTCATCTACTATGTGCCAAACACTGCTGTGGAACAGGAGGTACAGTCATAAACAATCACACAACTCTTTGCCCTCATGGGACCACCCCATGGAAGGACCAGTCACCCAATCAGTAAATAAGTGAAGCACAGCAATATGTGGAGGGTGATGGGTGCTATGGAGACAAGATAGGGAAAGGATAGGGTGTGCCAGTGTGGGCTGCCATCTTAAACTAGGTGGTGTAATGGTTAATTTTATGTGTCAACTTAACTGAGACATGGACTGCCCAGACATTGGGTCAAATATTATTCTGAGTATGTCTATATCTGGATGAGATTATCATTTGAATCTGTAGACTGAATTAAGCAGATTGCTCTTCCTAATACAGGTGGGCCTCATTCAATCAGTTGAAGAACTGAATACAATAATAAAGTCTGAGTAAGAGGAAACTTCACATGCCTAAGGTCCAGCTTCGCTTGAGCTAGGACACTGATCTTCTCCTGCCTTTGAGTTGAAACATAGACCATCTCCTGGTTCTCAGATCTTCTGACTCAGACTGGAACTATACAACCAGCTCTCCTGGGTCTCCAGCTTGCCAAGTGCAGGTCTTGGGACTTCTCAGCCTCCATAATCATGTGAGCCAATTCCTTATAATAAATATCTCTCTCCATCTGTCTCTTGTAGAAATGTGTGTGTGTGTGTGTGTGTGTGTGTGTGTGTGTGTGTGTGTGTGTGTGTCCTATGGGTTCTGTTTCTCTGGAGAATCCTAATACAAGTGAAATAGGAAGACCTCACTGTGATGTGATATTTAAGCAGAGACTCGGAAGAAATAAGGAAACAAGACATGACTGTTTGCAGGGGAATCTAAGAAGAAACCGCCAGTGAGGTAGGAGAAAAACTGGAAACTGTGATGTCCCAGAAGCCTACTGGAGAGTCTGTATCAAGGAGTAAGGAATAATCAGTTGTGACAAATTCTGGCTATAGCTCAGTTAAGATGAGGGCTAAGAATTGACTGTTGAGTTATTCAATGTGAAGGTCATTGCCAAACTCTAACAAAAATAGTTTCAGTAAGTTAATGGTGGGTATTGGCCTAATTGGAAGGCGTTCAGAGAGAATGGGAGAATTGGAGGAACTGAGTATAAATTACCATGGAGAGGAAGTTTTCTGTAAATGAGAGCAAAGAAATGGGACAATAGAAAGACAGGGGTTTGGGTAGATATTCTCATAAGAATGACCCAATGGGAAGGGTAAAGTGATGATACTAGAGAGAGAAGGGAGAATATCTGGGGTGTTTTATTTAGTGAAAGTGAAAGTGAAAGTGAAAGTGAAAGGAGACAACATCTCACCCACAAATGGAGGGTTGGCTTTGGCTAGGATATAAAGAGTTCATCCAAAAAAATAGTAGGAAAAGGAGGTTGGAGTGACACAGATACTGGTAGGTGGATAGATGTAGTTGTGGGAGCCTATGGATATAACCAAAGTTAGGTTTTAAAAGTTAATTCTGGGCCACGGGACCTTCAAGATGGAGGAGGAGTAAGATGCGGAGATCACCTTCCTCCCCAAAACTACATCAAAAATACATCTACATGTGTAACAACTCCTACAGAACACCTACTGAAGGCTGGCAGAAGACCTCAGACCACCCAAAAGGCAAGAAAATCCCCACTTACCTGGGGTCTTGGTGATTCAGCCTAGTGTCAGGCCTGAGCCTCTGAGGTGGGAGAGCTGAGTTCAGGACATTGGACCACTAGAGACCTCCCGGGACCATGTAATATCAATCAGAGAGATCCCCCAGATATCACCATCTCAACACTAAGACCCAGCTCCACCAAATGGCCAGCAACCTCCAGTGCTGGACACCCCATGCCAAACAACTAGCAAGACAGGATCACAAACCCACCCATTAGCAGAGACGCTGCCTAAAATCATAATAAGTTCACAGACACCTCAAAACACACCACCGGATACAGCCCTGCCACAAGAAACACAAGATCCAGCCCCAGCAACCAGAACACAGGCAACAGTGCCTTCCACCAGGAAGCCTACATAACCCACTGAACCAACCTTAGCCACTGGGGGCAGACACCAAAAACAATGGGAACTACGACCCTGTACCCTGTGAAAAGGACACCCCAAACACAGTAAGTTAACTGAACTGAGAAGACAAAGAAATATGCATTAGGTGAAGGAGCAAGGTAAAAACCCACCAGACCAAACAAATGAAAAGGAAATAGGCAGGCTACCTGAAAAAGAATTCAGAGTAATGATAATAAAGATGATCCAGAACCTTGGAAATAGAATGGAGAAAATACAAGAAACGTTTAACAAGGACTTAGAAGAACTAAAGAGCAAACAAACAGTGATGAGCAACACAATAAATGAAATTAAAAATTCTCTAGAAGGAATCAATACTGGAATAACTGAGGCAGAAGAATGGATAAGTGACCTGGAAGACAAAACAGTGGAAATAATTACCGCAGAGCAGAATAAAGAAAACAGAATAAAAAGAATTGAGGACAGTCTCAGAGACCCCTGGGAAACATTAAACACACCAAAATTCGAATTATAGGGGTCCCAGAAGAAGAAGAGAAAAAGAAAGGGTCTGAGAAAATATTTGAAGAGATTATAGTTGAAAACTTCCCTAATATGGGAAAGGAAATAGTCAATCAAGTCCAGGAAGTGCAGAGTCCCATATAAGATAAATCCAAGGAGAAACACACCAAGACACATATTAATCAAACTATCAAAAATTAACTACAAAGAAAAAATATTAAAAGCAGCAAGGGAAAAGCAACAAATAACACACAAGGGAATCCCCATAAGGTTAACAGCTGATCTTTCAGCAGAAACTCTGCAAGCCAGAACGGAGTGGCAGGACATATTTAAAGTGATGAGAGGGAAAAACCTACAGCCAAGATTACTCGACCCAGCAAGGATCTCATTGAGATTCGATGGAGAAATTAAAACCTTTACAGACAAGCAAAAGTTAAGAGAATTCACCACCACCAAACCAGCTTTACAATAAATGCTAAAGGAATGTCTCTAGGCAGGAAACACAAGAGAAGGAAAAGACCTACAATAACAAACGCAAAACAATGAAGAAAATGGTTATAGGAGCATACATATCGATAATTACCTTAAATGTAAATGGATTCAATGCTCCCACCAAAAGACATAGGCTGAATGGATACAAAAACAAAACCAGTATATATGCTGTCTACAAGAGACCCACTTCAGACCTAGGGACACATACAGACTGAAAGTGAGGAGATGAAAAAAGATATTCCATGCAAATGGAAACCAAAAGACAGCTGGAGTAGCAATTCTCATATCAGAGAAAATAGACTTTAAAATAGACTATTACAAGAGACAAAGAAGGACATTACATAATGTTCAAGGGATCAATCCAAGAAGAAGATATAATGATTGTAAGTATTTATGCACCCAACACTGGAGCACCTCAATGCATAAGGTAAATGCTAACAGCCATAAAAGGGGAAATCGACAGTAACACAATCATAGTGGGGGACTTTATGTTTTTTTTTTTTTTTTTTTTTTTTCCCTTGCGTTATGCGGGCCTCTCACTGTTGTGGCCTCTCCCATTTGCGGAGCACAGGCTCCGGACGCGCAGGCTCAGTGGCCATGGCTCACGGGCCCAGCCGCTCCGCGGCATGTGGGATCTTCCCGAAACGGGGCACGAACCCGCGTCTCCTGCATCGGCAGGCGGACTCTCAAGCACTGCGCCACCAGGGAAGCCCCATAGTGGGGGACTTTAACACCCCACTTTCACCAATGGATAGATCATCCAAAATGAAAAAAATAAGGAAACACACAAGCTTTAAATTACATATTAAAAAAGATGGACTTAATTGATATTTATAGGACATTCCATCCAAAAACAACAGAACACACTTTCTTCTCAAGTGCTCATTGAACATTCTCCAGGATAGATCATATCTTGGGTCACGAATCAAGCCTTGGTAAATTTAAGAAAATTGAAACCATATCAAGTACCTTTTCTGACCGCAACACTATGAGACTAGATATCAATTACACGAAAAAAATTGTAAAAAACACAACCACATGGAGGCTAAACAAATACGCTACTAAATAACCAAGAGATCACCAAGGAAATCAAAAAAAAACTTCGAAACAAATGACAATGAAAACACGACAAACCAACACCTATGGGATACAGCAAAAGCAGTTCTAAGAGGGAAGTTTATAACAATACAATCCCACCTCAAGAAACAAGAAATATCTCAAATAAACAACCTAACCTTACACCTAAAGCAATTAGAGAAAGAAGAACAAAAAAACCCCACAGTTAGAAGGAAAGAAATCATAAAGATAAGATCAGAAATAAATGAAAAAGAAATGAAGAAATCAATAGCAAAGATCAATAAAACTAAAAGCTGGTGCTTTGAGAAGATAAACAAAATTCATAAATCACTAGCCAGACCCATCAAGAAAAAAAGGGAGAAGACTCAAATCAATAGAATTAGAAATGAAAAAGGAGAAGTAACAACTGACGCTGCAGAAATACAAAAGATCATGAGGGATTACTACAAGCAACTCTATGCCAATAAAATGGACAACCTGGAAGAAATGGACAAATTCTTAGAAATGCACAACCTGCCAAGACTGAATCAGGAAGAAACAGAAAATATGAACAAACCAATCACAAGCACTGAAATTGAAACTGTGATTAAACGTCTTCCAACAAACAAAAGCACAGGACCAGACGGCTTCACAGGCAAATTCTATCAAACATTCAGAGAAGAGCTAACACCTATCCTTCTCAAACTCTTCCAGAATATAGCAGAGGGAGGAACACTCCCAAACTCATTCTGTGAGGCCACCGTCACCCTGATACCAAAATCAGAAAAGATGTCACAAAAAAAGAAAACAACAGACCAATATCACTAATGAACATAGATGCAAAAATCCTCAACAAAATATTAGCAAACAGAATCCAACAGCACATTAAAAGGATCATATAACATGATCAAGTGGGGTTTATCACAGGAATGCAAGGATTCTTCAATATACGCATATTAATCAATGTGATCAACCATATTAACAAACTGAAGGATAAAAACCATATGATCATCTCAATAGATGCAGAAAAAGCTTTTGACAAAATTCAACACCCATTTATGATAAAAACCCTCCAGAAAATAGGCATAGAGGGAACCTACCTCAACATAATAAAGCATATATATGACAAACCCACAGCCAACATCATTCTCAATGGTGAAAAACTGAAACCACTTCCTCTAAAATCAGGAACAAGACAAGGATGCCCACTCTCACCACTATTATTCAACATGGTTTTGGAAGTTTTAGCCACAGCAATCACAGAAGAAAAAGAAATTAAAGGAATCCAAATCGGAAAAGAAGTAAAGCTGTCACTGTTTGCAGATGACATGAAACTATACACAGAGAATCCTAAAGATGATACCAGAAAACTACTAGAGCTAATCAATGAATTTGGTAAAGTAGCAGGACACAAAATTAATGCACAGAAATTCCTTGCATTCCTATACACTAATAATGAAAAATCTGAAAGAGAAACTAAGGAAACACTCCCATTTACCACTGCAACAAAAAGAATAAAATACCTAGGAATAAACCTACCTAAGGAGACAAAAGACCTGTATGCAGAAAACTAGAAGACACTGATGAAAGAAATTAAAGATGATACCAACAGATGGAGAGATATACCATGTTCTTGGATTGGAAAAATCAACATTGTGAAAATGACTATACTACCCAAAGCAATCTACAAATTCAATGCAATCCCTATCAACTACCAATAGCATTTTTCACAGGACTAGGGCAAAAAAAATCACAATTTGTATGGAAACACAAAAGCCCCCGTATAGCCAAAGCAATCTTGAGAAAGAAAAACGGAGCTGGAGGAATCAGGTTCCCTGACTTCTGACTATACTACAAAGCTGCAGTAATCAAGACAGTATGGTACTGGCACAAAAACAGGAAGATAGATCAATGGAACAGGATAGAAAGCACAGAGATAAACCCACGCACATATGGTCACCTTATCTTTGATAAAGGAGGCAAAAATATACAATGGAGAAAAGACAGCCTCTTCAATAACTGGTGCTGGGAAAACTGGACAGCTACATGTAAAAGAATGAAATTAGAACACTTCCTAACACCATACACAAAAATAAACTCCAAATGGATTAAAGACCTAAATGTAAGGCCAGACACTATAAAACTCTTGGAGGAAAACATAGGCAGAACACTCTACGACATAAATCACAGCAAGATCCTTTTTGACCCACCTCCTAGAGAAATGGAAATAAAAACAAAAATAAACAAATGGGACCTAATGAAACTTCAAAGCTTTTGCACAGCAAAGGAAACCATAAACAAGACCAAAAGACAACCCTCAGAATGGGAGAAAATATTTGCAAATGAAGCAACTGACAAAGGATTAATCTCCAAAATATACAAGCAGCTCATGCAGCTCAATATCAAAAAAACAAACAACCCAATCCAAAAATGGGCAGAAGACCTAAATAGACATTTCTCCAAAGAAGATATACAGATTGCCAACAAACACATGAAAGGATGCTCAACATCACTAATCACTAGAGAAATGGAAATCAAAACTACAATGAGTATCACCTCACACCAGTCAGAATGGCCATCATCAAAAAATCTAGAAAGGTGGAGAGGGTGTGGAGAAAAGGGAACCCTCTTGCACTGCTAGTGGAAATATAAATTGATAAAGCCACCATGGAGAACAGAATGGCGGTTCCTTAAAAAACTAAAAATAGAACTATCATACAACCCAGCAATCCCACTACTGGGGATATACCCTTAGAAAGCCATAATTCAAAAAGCGTCACGTACCACAATGTTCATTGCAGCTCTATTTACAATAGCCAGGACATGGAAGCAACCTAAATGTCCATCGACAGATGAATGGATAAAGAAGATGTGGCACACATATACAATGGAATATAACTCAGCCATAAAAAGAAACAAAACTGAGTTATTTGTAGTGAGGTGGAGAGGACAGACCTCTTCAGTCTGTCATACAGAGTAAAGTAAGTCAGAAAGAGAAAAACAAATATCATATGCTAACACATATATATATATATATGGAATCTAAAAAAAAAAGAAAATGGTTCTGAGGAACCTAGGGGCAGGACAGGAATAAAGACGCAGATGTAGAGAATGGACTTGAGGACACAGGGAGGGGGAAGGGGAAGCTGGGACAAAGTGAGAGGGTAGCACTGACATATATTCAGTACCAAATTGAAAATAGATAACTAGTGGGAAGCAGCTGCATCGCATGGGGAGATCAGCTCAGTGCTTTTTGACCACCTAGAGGTGTGGGATAGGGAGGGTGGGAAAGAGACGCAAGAGGGAGGGGATACAGGGATATATGTGTACATATAGCTCATTCACTTTGTTATACAGCAGAAACTAACACAGCATTGTAAAGCAATTATACTCCAATAAAGATGTTAAAATTTTTTTTAAAAATTTAATAAAAAAAGTTAATTCTTGGACCAGGGCTTCCCTGGTGGCACAGTGGTTAAGAATCCACCTGCCAATGCAGAGGACAGGGGTTTGAGCCCTGGTCCAGGATGATCCCACATGCCATGGAGCAACTAAGCCCGTGTGCCACAACTACTGAGCCTGCCTTCTAGAGCCTGCAAGCCACAACTACTGAGCCCACGCGCCACAACTACTGAAGCCTGTGCTCCAAGAGCCCGTGCTCCGCAACGAGAAGCCACCGCAATGAGAAGCCTGTGCACCACAAGGAAGAGTAGACCTCGCTCGCCACAACTAGAGAAAGCCCACGCACAGCAACGAAGACCCAATGCAGCCAAAAATAAAAAATAAATAAATAAAAGCTAACTCTTTTTTAAAAAAAAAGTTAATTCTGGGACTTTCCTGGCAGTCCAATGGTTAAGACTGCACTTCCACTACAGGGGGCATGGGTTCCATCCCTGCTCAGGGAACTAAGATTCCACATGAAGCAAGGCACAGCCAAAAAAAGAAAGTTAATTCTGACTGTTCTGTGGGCAACAGGAGAAGTATGGAGGCAGGGAGCCCAGAAAGAAAGCCGGTGTAGTTGTTCAGACAAAAGATTTTGTTGGCGTGGACTAAGGTAGTGGCAATGCTGATGAATTTTTATATTATAATTAAATAAGCATATATGTGATCTCATTTCTTTGTATCATCATCAATCATCTTTCTATACAAGTATTTATTCATACATTTATTTTGCAAATAAGCTCAAACTTCTAAATTATATCTAAGAATGATTAAAGACAAAGAAAATTTTACGTTTTTATCATAAATACAGCTAGAAAATAACTTTCCCATACGTTTTAATGTTCTGTTGGGTGTTTGTCAATCTTTAATCTTATTTCAACATAATATTCTGTAATCAGAAAAAAAATGCAAATAATAGATGACAATATTTCTGACAAATCTTGTCTCCCCATACTTTCACCAATTTCCACAATAATAGATATGCTACAGAAATAGTTCCTTTGTTTTTTTAAGAGTTGTTACTGTGTTACCGAAATTAACAGCTAGCTGATGGGAAGGGAGGTGTGAATCTGTTCATAAACTCTGAAAGAATTATTAGCCAAGGCAGAAAATTTCCATAGAATTGAGACTGAAAAAATATACCTCCTATTTTTATTTTCTACATATTCATGATCATTTTTAACCCTACCATAATATGCATTTATTCTTTTTGTCTCTTTTGAAGCTTCAACAAGAAATGTATTTGTAACCATTTTACTTTTTTATTTAGTCACCTGATGTGAAACCATCTAACATGCACAAAATAATAAGACTCAACCCCACACTTCCCAGTGAGATTTGAAACATGCCTACACTCTCTGGTAGAAAATAGGTAATTCCCAGTGAGAGAAAATGTTATGCTATAAATAGCTGCCTCTTGCATTAATCCATGGCCTTTACTATTTGCTCCATTTTTTTTCATAAGATTAACAGTAAAAAGCCTCTTTGTCACAGACTGAAACTGAATCGTGAAATGTTCTCCTGAATAAATAATTTCTTCCTGAATGTTAATTACATAGGCAATTATCCTGAAGTGTAATTTTACCCAAATACAGTGTTAGAAGTTCTACAGATATGAACAATTGTACAAATGCCTCCTCGATGGAAAAAAAGTTTCTGAGGTTGAAATGAAAGTGTCTGACATGCTGGATAAATATGGAACATTTGATGTACTGAATATTAACCTGTATGTTTATAGAACTCATTACACAGCTTTAGGGCAACTACACCAACTAAATATTCATAAAGACAAAATATACATACTTTATTTTCCTTATATATTCATAACAATGACAAAAATAATTATATTGATACTTAAAGACCTAAGCCAAAAGTTATAAATGAGACAGCCTCCAATTACAAGTAATCTGAAAATGACATTTATCCAATTTTGATACTCACAATTTTTCCTCCAGGTAAAGTACTTTATATGCAATTATCAGCTTCTTATTTGATAATAATATGATGATATGCTGATGATGGTGATGGACTAGTTTTCACAAAGCAACCTCATTAACTGTTATAGCCAATAGATTCTTTTTTGTTTTGTTTTTGTTTTTTGCAGCTCTTATTTTTTTTCCTGAATTTTATTTTATTTATTTTTATAGCCAATAGATTCTTAGTCAAGGATTCCTATTCCAATAAAAGTCACAATCAAACTGGATCCAGGCTCACTTGCTCATTGAAGATAATAACAATAAAGCAGGTACTATTTATTGAGCACTTTCTATGTGCAGGCCCTCTACTAAACATAGTACCATATTGTCCTTTTAACCTCACTGCAACTCTATGACACTATGACAACCACATGGGGAAAACAAGCTTAGGGATATTTTTAACTTGCCAAATTCATACAACAACACTAAAGGTAGATCCAAAATCCAAATCCAGGTCTTAACTCCAGAGTCCACATTATTAAGTAGATTATAGAAGAGTTTTGCAACATAGAAAGAAAAGCCTTAAAATTAGCCCAGAGTTGAAAATGTGCCAGTATTTTAAATCACTATCTTAACTTCTCTGCCTTTTTTCTTCATTTCTAAATATTTATCCTGAGTTGACACTGAGACTGGATTAAGTGTAGTAGCCAAATAATCTGTCTGAGTTAGAAGAAGGAATCAATCCGATTATTTGCTGTTAATTAAAAAAAAAAAAACTGAGATTTTAAATTTTAGCTTTAAATCCTTCTTACTCAGTGTGATCTGCAGACCAAAACCATCAACATCACCTGGGACCTTGTTGGAAATGCAGAAATTCAGGCCCCTCCCATCCTGCCAAACAAGTCCCCAGTTTGAGAAGCACTGCTATTAATAATAGATCATCCAGGTTCACACAGACCCAGCCCTAATCTCCTTTAAAATTCTAAAAAAGTGCAATGAATTTGCAAAAGTGTCATTTGCAAGTCGACACTATAAACCTCTAGTGCTTGATGATAATGGTGAGAAAAGGAGGTCATCAGATGCACCAGGTGAGTTTCAGGGAAGTGCTTTCACTGGGTTTTGAAATTCCCCCAAATTTTCCAATCTATAAAACTAACCCAGAAAAGCTTCTATTTAGAGACTTGTAGGAAGACAGCTTTTACTACTGCTGAATTTCAGTGGGAGGATTCTGTTTTCAGAAAGTATGTCAGTCACTGATTTTAAATAATGAATAGAGATGATTTTCACATTATATTAAGGCTTGTTTATACTTCTATTCTGTAGCACGCTGTCATGAATCACGAAAATACCACATTAACATCTCCAATAGTTTTACGACATGTTTAAGAGAACAAATTGCTATTCTGAATTTACAAAATATTCAGTGACTTGTCCACATGGTTATATAATAAGTAAACATCATTATTATTGCTAGTTTAACTTTACATTTTTTACTTAAACTCCCAAAGAATTCATACCAACCCTTTTTTCACCATTCCCAAATTTGCCTGGTATTAAGACAACAATGAAATATTTGCAGGGTACATTATAATCAGCTGTTACAGAAACTTTCTCAAAATGCTACATGTTGAAAGGCACAGGTTAAAATTGTCTACCTGTGCATGGAGTCAGGAGTCCACATAGTTTTAGGATTTGGAGAGAGACTTTTCCTGCCTGTATCAGACAGGGTTCAGGTGCAGAAAATAGAAACCATTCTAGTTAACTGAAGCAGTATGGAAATTATTGCAGGATATTAAGTGACTCAGTCTTTAGGAGGGCTGCAGAAACTGAATGCAGGCTGGGATTAATGGAGTGACTCCCAAAATTACATCACAGAACTTGGACTCTAAGGAAGGTGCGGTCCTGACAAAAATCACAGAACTATATATTGAAGAAGGTGCCTATCGAATCAGGAATCCACTGCAATAGCGACTAGCTCCAGAGTCACACCACTTCTACCATGATCCACACTAACCAGTCTTCAGCAGAGCCTGTTAAGTGTCCTATAAAGCCACTGTCTGACAGATCAAGAAAACGTGATATATATACATATATGTATATATACACACAATGGAATATTATTCAGCCTTTAAAAAAAAAAAAAAAAAAGGAGGAAACCCTGTCACTTGCAACAACATGAATGAACCTGGAGGGCATGTGCTAAGTGAAATAAGCCAGACAGAAAGACAAATACTGCATGGTAACACTTAAATAAAGAATCTAAAAAAAAAGTCAAACTCATATACGTGGAGTGTAAAAGTAGAAAAGAGGTTGCCAGGGGCAGTGGGATGAGGGAAATAGGGAGAGGTTGGTAAAAGGGTACCAACTTTCACCTAAAATATGAATAAGGTCTGAGAATATAATGTATAACACAGCGACTACAGTTGATAACACTGCGTTCTATAATTGAAATGTGCTAAGATAGCAGAATTTAAATGTTCTCACCAAAAATAGAGGTAAATATATGAGGTAATAGATGTGTTAATTAACTCGATGGTGGAGAATGCTTTCACAATGTGTATGTGTATCAAATCATCACGTTACACACTTTAAATACATTACAATTTTTTTTTTTTTTTTTTTTTTTTTTTTTTTTTTTTGCTGTACGCGGGCCTCTCACTGCTGTGGCCTCTCTCCCATTGCGGAGCACAGGCTCCGGACGCACAGGCTCAGCAGCCATGGCTCACGGACCCAGCTGCTCCGCGGCATGTGGGATCTTCCCAGACCGGGGCAAGAACCCGTGTCCCCTGCATCGGCAGGCGGACTCTCAACCACTGTGCCACCAGGGAAGCCCTACATTACAATTTTATTTGTCAATTATACCTCAGTGAAGCTGAAAAAAAGAGCCATCTGTCTTGTGAGTAAATGGCGTACGTGTTAAGATCAGTGTATTCCATGAAAGTCTATCCACTGTCTTAATTTTTTATGTAAAATTAGTCAGATTCAGTGTTCTATGGAATACCATAACAGAGGTTAAGGCATTCAGAAAGTCCACAGATGATAGTGCTTGCAGAAAGATGGCAACAGGGAAGGCAAAACGAAATCCAGAAAAAATAACTATTCCAGTGAGAACAAGTTGCCTCCCCTTCTAAAACAGAAAGGGCCTGATCTAACTGACCCGCCCCTAGGTGGCTACCAGATTTCTGTTCAACATGGTGCAGACTGGACACAGTACTACGGCATTAGCCAGATCAGACTTAGTGAAGGGAATTCTACGTCTTGGAGCCCATACCTTAATTCCATCCTTGTCACCACAGTCACTTGCTCACTAGCCCATTGTTCAAGCACTGGGGTGGCTAGTAACTTAATAAAATCTATAGATAAAAGTATCTTGTCCACATGGTTATAGAAAAAAAATTTTTCACAGAACGGGCACTAATGTGAATATTGACATGAGATATAAACAATATTATATTCTGAGCCCATTACTAGAGGTCTATCCACATATATCTTCCCCAAACCTACTTATCACCAATCCTCCAATTATGATCTTTCTAAATCCCTGAATATCCAGCCAAACCATTAGCCTCTGTCCATGAATTGGTATAGACCCATGATTCTGGCCATCTCTGCTTCCACACAAAGTGGAAAATCAGTTATATCATCCAAATTTCTTCCCACTGGAAGGATTTCTCTTCCTTCTTGTCCTTCAGGCCCATGCCCTCTGTGGGGTTATATTGCTACAGCAGGTCACTTTTCCAATGCTCTATTGTAAGGCAGGGGCCATTTGTAAACTAGAATTGAACTTTTGCTTCTTCAGTTAGCTAGTTACAGAAAACTCGACGTGAGGGCACTTGTGAGTAGAGAGAGAGATGGCACTGCAATGGAAGTAAGTTTACTGGGAATGTGAGCCACAGGCTCTTAACACTTATTAGTGCCAACAGAACATGGTAGGTCTATCTCATATATGCCATTCCCACCTGATGATGGAAGACAACATTCGTACCTGGTGGAGTAGAAAACACCTACATCACCGCTGGAGACTAAGTTCACATGGTCAGACTTTCAGTGTCTAACAGGGCCCATGAGCACGCCAAGAGCAGTTTCTCAACAGTAGAATACTTATTTTCTTCCCAATACTACAGGCTTGCTTTGTATATCATGCTCCTCTAAGGGTTTGCTAGAGGCTACCCAGGGCATTCCAAATTGCCACAGATATTTCAAGCGCCATTGGAGCTTCTGACTCATAAGGACTAAATGACAGAGCTCTGCACTGAAGGTTGGTCTTACTCTTGGCCTCATTCATACCTGGTAACTTTAGGGGCTCCCTCAGTAAATAGATTCCAAATGTGGGCTATGTTGCCTCCAAAATTCAATGTGACCCACAATGCAATGTGCCTCCTTCTTAGAAGTACTTTGGAGGGGAAATCCCTTCACATCCCAGATCACTAGTTTCCGAGAAATTTTACCAAAGTAACTGGCCTTGAATTCTCTTTGGATTTTTCTCCTACTCTCAAATCACATTACTTCCTACCAGGGCATCTAGAGTACCAGTCACTGCCTATTTACCACATCCTGCCATCATGAGGTCATCAGTGAAACAGGCCAGAACATTTGAGATGGTGAAATAATAAAGACCCTGCATAATAAAGGTAGCTACAGTGAAGTTAAGTTTTATAATCCCCATTTTAGATAGGAGAAAAAATGACTAGGAATGTAAGTTCCTTGAATGGCAGGTCTGTTTGTCACCAAAGGCTTTTCTCTTGACCTTTACGGGACGAGATTTGCAGCTCATAGCACAGACAAAGGAATGCGAGTCTAGGCTAGATAGATGGGATAGATACCAAGGTCACATGCAGTGTCCAACAGTCTCTGTTTACACCTGGCCCATCTCCCTCATTTAAGTAGCCTATTGCGCTCTTACAATCACTTAAATTTACAATTACTATCCCAGCTCTGCTAGGTGCAGAGTTGGAGGAGTGGAGAAGGACAGGGCATAAATATTCAGTCAAAGAAACATCCTGTTGTAGCTGAGACACTGAAACACTATTTTCTGATTTGATGCCAACTGTTTTAGAGATCCACGATAACGAGAGAGGTGCTTGTGCTGGGGAAGAAGAGAAGGTAGGAGGCACCTACCAAGGATGGAACGGTAACTTCTCTGGAATCATCTTGCTCAGGCTTCAGGGCACAAGGGAGCAGGAGGGATACTGCCCCTGACAGTGGATTACACGGTGGAGCTATACCTGTTTATCAAGCAAAGGACAGATACAGGGGACAGTAGCAGAGAAGACCCCAGGCACTGAAGACCTTCATCCCCTAAGGGTAGCAAGAAATAACCTTTGGTGCTCTGCAAGTCTTCACGTAAATAAATGAAAGAATAAAGAATCCGCAATGAATGGATGGC
Source organism: Lipotes vexillifer (assembly GCF_000442215.2). Taxonomy (NCBI): domain Eukaryota; kingdom Metazoa; phylum Chordata; class Mammalia; order Artiodactyla; family Lipotidae; genus Lipotes; species Lipotes vexillifer. The sequence continues at coordinate 4,687,777 of NW_006774067.1, forward strand.
CTGTAGGTCTTCGATTTTCCCTGCTTGCCTACACTTGTGTCATACTGCTTCCAGTTATTTTGTGTGCCCTGGGGTGGTTCCTGAACATCTGGATTTTTACAGAAAAATAAAATGTGAAAACAATTTTGAAGGCTGATATGCACTTACCCTTATTTTTTTCCAAGTAAGTAAATTTTAAAAGTACCATCTACTATAACATCATTTTACATAAGAAAAAATAGTTTAACTCTCCAAAATCCTGTAATTTCAGGATGCTTAAATTGAAGAAATTTAACTTTAAAAAAAATTCTTCACACTATTATTATTGCTTTCACTTTGCACATACAAGTTCCAACTCAGTTATGAACTGGGGTTTGTGAACCACTTCCCTAGACTTTAGTCTAGACTAGCACCTAGACAGTTCTCTGAATAAAGAAACCCTTCATCTCTCAGATACACAAAACCATTAATACTATTACGATGTATAATGGGGTTGACTCAGAGAAAATTGCCCACATTCGACCATTTCCACCTACCAAAAAAAGAAAAGATAATTTTATATGGTTCAACGTACTATCATGATCTTTTTGTCTGCACTTGACCATTTTATAATGTCAAATAAATGTTAGAACTATTACAAATGTATTCACAGCAATTCTGTGGAATTACATCTCTTCTGAAGAAAGCATTTAATAATTCTGCACACATGAACATGGGTTTTTGGGGGGAAATTTTTCTTAAGGGCTGCTTACCATGTTCTGCACAGTTGCTAGAAGTCTATATTGGGGCAAACGGAGCGATTAAAATGCTAAATCTTTAAAATATTATATCTTTAATTACTTGATCTTTATTTATGTTGATTATATAACAGACCAGCCTTTCAGCAAATTATCTAAAGATTATCAGGTACATACCACAGTGTTTAGCACATAATAAACTTTCTAACTCATTAAAGGCTAGTTAGTGTCTTAGGAATGGTTTAGTTAAAATGAGAGGCAAGCTCTTAAATCAAGTTAAGTAATAGAGGTTTGTTGTATCGAGTTGGAGGGCCCTCATAGAACCCATAATAAGAAAAGGCTGGCTTCATGGGAATAGAGATGTTAGGCAACTACTTACCCCACTTTTTCTCCTGCCCTATTTTTTCTCTCTCTCTGCAGACTCCTAATTCCTACTCCCCAGAACACTGGCTTCCAACGTGATACCAAGGCCATATTAGGGAAATAAGTCTCCCCCACTCCCCAGACTCCTGTCTTGGTCTATAAAACTGGAAATTTTCCCTGTTTAGAGAATATTAGAGAGGAAATACACCCTCCCTCTTTACCCCCTTCTCTCATTTCTTTTCTGGGAGTGACTTATTCGATTGGTGAGGCTGAGAAGAGGGTCCTTGTGTGTGTAGAACCCAGGATCTTCTTAATTATTTTTCTTTGGGGGCTTGTCCTGTCCACAAGCCTTGGGTGCTCTCTCCCCTCCAGGGATCTGTCATCTCTGTACAGAACGCTTATCCAGGCAGCCCTTGCCTCCAGGGCTGGAGAGCTACAGAATTCTAGCTGCTCTTTCTGCAACTGGCAGGAAACTTCAGCTACAGGGAGTAAGGAGTAGGAAGCTAGCCAGCCCATTTCGGTCTTGGATCCAGGTGATATTTTCCAGCTTAGATTTACTAATAACAAAGCTAACATTTTGGTACCAATTTAAGTCCTGAGTCTCTTTCTTAGTAGAATTACTTATAATTATCATTCATTTTCTAACAACGAACAACTCTGGAGCCTCCAACTATCTGCTTCAGTCTCTAGAGCTCTTAGTTCAAGCAAAAGAGATTGAGATAATTTGATTGGTTCAGTTTAAATCTACTGTCTATTCCTGTTATGGACAGTTACTTCAGTGTTGGCCAAAGAAGTAAGGTAAATTGAACCTAGTTCTACCTCTTCAGCAAGAACTATGGGGGAAATTTCAAAGAAGGATGGTAAGTTTGGCAGCCCCACCAAGGGTCAAAGTTCTCTTTGAGTTCTAACATCCCAGGACTCTAAAATAGCATTCACGCCCAAAGCTGTTATTATTTAATGGGCCTCACAGGATGGCTCTCAATTTGACAGATATAAGATCTTTCCATCCAAACTCTACATTTAAAGGATTTCAGGTATTCTCCACTTTTATTGCAATGTGTTCCTGGAAATTATGTCATAAAGTGGACCAGCATTAAGCAAACTATAAAAATAATAGTACAAGTGGGGATGGTATGCCATCAAGTACATTATAACCATGTGCAATGCATCAAAGTTCAAATAGATTGGCTTCGCTGTCCTTATCCCCCAAGTCAAAGATACCTGCACAGTAGCAAGCAGAGCAGCTGGAAATTTCCAAGTCTCTCCCCACAGAAACCTGCCCTGATAAATACTTCAAAGACAATGATCATAGAAACTGGTCTCTAGTCAGTTAAAATTATGCTTCAGGGCTTCCCTGGTGGCGCAGTGGTTGAGAGTCCGCCTGCCGATGCAGGGGACACTGGTTCGTGCCCCGGTCCGGGAGGGTCCCACATGCCGTGAAGCAGCTGGGCCCGTGAGCCATGGCTGCTGAGCCTGCGCGTCCGGAGCCTGTGTTCCGCAACGGGAGAGGCCACAACAGTGAGAGGCCCACGTACCGCAAAAAAAAAAAAAAATTATGCTTCAAATCTTATAAGTGGGTATGATGTTCTCTACATAATGATTATGCTAAGACCAATATATTGTTAGCATATAACTATATAATTCTAAGCCATGCTGTATGTAAATAATTTTATAGCCTCAAAATTTGGCTAAAAGTAATATGCAAACTATAATAAATATCAACTACGTAATTTAAATTAATTTTGCTTGCAACCTAGTAATTCAGAAAGATGTAGTGAAATGATCTGACTAGCCCAGGGCTCCCAAAGAAGCTGCACAATGGAAGTCAAAACTTGGGTTTGTTTTTTTTGTTTCTCTCTCTCTCTCTCAACAAATTTCAATAAATGTAGCAGAGAAATTCAAAATCATTCTACTGACCTTGGAGATGAACTCAAAGCACTAAATCAGGTGCCCAGTAAAGATTTGTAATGATGCTAATGATAGGGCTTCTCTGAGTAGAAAGCATTTTAAAGGTCAGGAATGACCCACCATTTCTCTCCCTCACTCCTTTCTACTACCAAATTTTATCTACAAGGCCCAGTAACTCAGGCACTCAGAACCAATTGCACCACCAGGAAAGATGAGCCATTCATTCTCACTCTTCCACTTCTTAGTTGACATTTGTTACCAAGGATCAGCTGCCATAAACAATCACCAGGTCATTAGGGTACTAGAATATCTAGGCTGGGCTAACCACCATCACAAAGAGACCTAAATGAATAAAGTTTTACCAGAGAAATATATTTCTTCTTCTAGTCTACTTCAAAGCATAAACCTATATAGGACTCCAACAATTGTAAACTATAAGATTAGGATTCACAGTACAATTCTAGAAAAATGTCTTTGTATTTTTCAATCTCTTGGATTTAATTAAAGTTTAAAAATAAAAAAAAAAAAACAGAAAAAACAAGGAGATGTATTTCTTGCTCACATAACAGGGCCATAGAAGTCCAGTAGGTTGGCTCTCCTACAGACAGAGTCATTGAAGGACCCAGGCTCCTCCAATTTTGTGGCTCTGCCAATACATAGGGACTTATGTTCACCTGCATCCAGCTCTCAGAAGGAGAAAGACAGTGGAGAAGTCTGCATGGAAAGTTTTTATGGAGGAGGCTGGAAAGTGGCACATATTCCTTCAGCTTCATTCACTGGCTAAACTCAACCTCATGACCACACATAACTGCGAGGGAAGCTAGGAAAAATAGTCTAGCTCTATGCCCAGGACAAAGAAACCAACTTTAGTGAACAGCCAGTAGTCTCTTCCACACCCTATCTCTTCAAAAAAAAAGCTGTAAAATAGGAATAATGAACTCAGAGACCTAAAATGGCCAAATAAAGAACATAAGTGAGTGATAGGGACCTGATGGGAAGAGTCCAAAACTGGAAAGCATTCTATGTCCCCATATTTAAATCCAAGAAATGGTTGCTCTGAAAAAATGGGGACAGAGTATTGTCAGATTTAATTTTTCAAGAAAGGCCAAAAATCTAGGGCAGTTTTTTAATGTGAATTCTTCCAACATTAAAATATTGGCAACTATTCAATGCTTTAAAAAAACAATATGCAGGTGACACAAATGCTTTTGCATGCCCTATTTGACCCAAAAGTATATAAACTGCTTTAAAAATTTAACTGGGCTCTAAAAACTAACTAACTTTTTAACAAAAGATACAACTTAGTACCTTGATGAGTGTTTACATAGGCTGAAGTTAACAAAAGGACAAATAAACTTCAGAATGAAGGCATGAGTATTAGATAGTATTCATTGTGCTTCCATGAACTACATGGGTAGTAAGCACAACCTAATGCAAAGAGACAAATGGCAGAGACCTTTAAAAATCCTAGAAGTAACTAGAAAAAGCATGAGTAGACTCATACTTCTTAGTTTATTAATTATTTGGAAATTAGACTATGATTTGTTTAATCATTTAACAAATGCTTACTGTATGTACCAGATATTGTTAGCTGTTGCAGAGAAAATAGGAATGATTCAGATTAAACTCTTCCCTTGAGGAATTTATATTTTAATAAGGAAATAGTATAAGTACCTAATGAGCTATAACATGAGGTCAAAAGCAAAAGGGCCATAAGTGAGTTCTGACTGTAAATTTCAAACAAGGAAGAGATTGTATCTGGCTAGGGATGATCAGAAATGTCTTCATGGAGAAAGTGGTATGCGAAAGCACGTGAAAGTAAGATTTGGATATGTAGAATGGGGAGGTAGAGAGAAAAATAAAGAGCAGAGAGCACTAGCAAAGACATGGAACTGGGAAAAGTAAAGATGGTGTGGGAGGGTGGTGGGTTAGATGGAAAATGAGGTACCTAAAGGCAAATAAACTCTATAATAGTTTAATCATTTATTCTTTAATAATTATTAACACCCTTGAAGCTCATCAATGGAGATACTTCCCTCTCAACAAGACAAATCTTCTATGACAAAACTGATGCCCATGGTTTATAGAAAATATGTAAAATGTTATTGATCTAAATTTTAGTGACATCAAAACCATGTTATTTACAATTGTTACTTGCTTTCAAGTCTTCTTAAATCCAGTACTTGTCTGATTTACTCATGACATATCCTGCACCAGGTCCAAGTACTGTCATGAACTTCCTGTACCAGAAATCTGCAATAAGTCAGGACCTACCTTTCTGGTTACAAGCTGCTTTTATTACATCAGTCACCTCCCATTCAGATTTCCGATAAGTGACATTTGCATGGTTCCATCTGTCTAATCTGTCTGTTCTCAAGGCCATATTGCTTCAGCAACATTTGGGAACCTTCCAAATTGTGGTTTCTATATATCTTCAGTTGGTAGAAATTACGTCTGTATTCAATTTCTCATGATAAGTAGTCTCAAAGAGATTTCCTTTGTTTATTTTAAGGAAACATTTTTATATTTCTTGCCCTGGATTTGTATTTTATATTTGTTTTTGCAGTTCAGACAAATCTGTTCTCAAGTCAATTTAACAGTACTGGCCAGATACATTATAATATCTTCTACTGGGGTTATAAATATCCTGGACAAGTAGCTAGAAGTAGTAACTTTTGAAACTGATGTTGAAGTGTGATCTGTTTTCCAGGTGTGTAAGATTTCTTACTAGCCATTCTGAAACCACTCCACTCAGAAAGATAACTACCTCTATTTTAATATTCCTCAATTTTCATCTCTTATCAAATCTTGTATCAAACCCACAGGCTACACTAATTTTGTTCCCCTCTGTTTCTGAGATGTTTCTATTTACAACAGTTATAAGAGTAAGCACCTTTATATTATTAGCTATATTTGCCTGGTCCGTTGGGCAAGACTTTTTTAAATCAGTTTTTATATTTTTTATATATTAATTATTATACCTTTTGGCATTTTAAATTTGGGGCTTGATATCAATGGTGTTGCAATTACTCTTATTTTAAATATTATTATTTATGATAGCAATATATTATCTGAAGATTCACTATCTGAGCCTGAATTTCCTGATCACAGTACAGTATTCTACTTACAGCACCATTCTGCTAACCTAAGCCAAAATAAATACTTCTCCTATGTATTTTTCAACTTAGAAGCATAAGCAATCTAACTTTAAAAGCTTCTGGATCAAGTCAGTGAGGCAAATTTATCAAAGCAAGGGCACAAACATTTCAATTAATGGTGCTTAACATCATAAAAATTGCTCATTTTCTGAAATGGATGCTAACAACCATCCTCAAAAAACTATTTAAGACTTTTCATTTATATATTTGGCAATTATAGCCCCCAGACTTATCCCTCAAAGCATCTCTGTTTTTTCCTTTGCAAAAGAAAACAGGGGTCTTTTCCCCTGTCAATGACTGGAGTATATATCTTGAAGCTTACTTTAACAAAATTCAATATGGAGTAAGGTTAGAACACAGTTCTAAGTATTCCTTTGTATATGTTTATTTTCCTTTCATAGGCCTGGAAGTCATGATTGCTGGTTGATGACAGTTAATCATTTTACACATTTGGGGCACAGTTCAATAACTGAAGTTTCAGGCAGCTATGCAGTATAAAATATTCATTTTTTAAAAGAGAAAAAATCTTTTCATTGTCTAAACCCACACCTCATCATGGCATCCTATAAACCTAGTTTTGTAGAAAACATTTTGGCATTTAGTCTTTATTACACATGGGTAGAATTTATAATGTATCTTTAACCTAAGATAATATTTATAGAATTTCATAATTTTATTCCTATTGGTCATAGTTTTGCTAGACTGTGGTTTGGAGCACTTTTATCGTAGCTATTTATTTCCTCTTCTAAATGCCTGAGTTTTGTATACATTCCCAGATAAATGCCACTGAGTGACCTGAACTGATTAGGCCTCTTGGTAGCAGGTTTCCAGGTACAATGTGCATTTGCCAAGCTGTATTTATAAAATCAAGTCTCAAAATTACCTCATCTCATATTTTTCAAGCTAACATACAATATTGTAGAATTGTTGCAAGTGGAAACCTTCCATGTTTGGTACTTTTGAAAGAACTATAAATATAAACAATCCAATTTAGCAATGACAAATGCTGCCTTCCAAATTCCAATCATATCTGTTCTTAGTTATAGCAATTTCCATTAAAAAAAAAACATGGGTGATGCTCAGACACATATCATTTTTAAGACTTAGAAATAAAGACCTGGACTAAGGCCAGTCACTTGAATTGTGGGAATATCCATTCCAAGAATATCTTTTATTGTTATCACCACTCACTTGTCACCATGATGCATTGGACTGTCCAACCTTCCTTACCACTGGAAAAAAAACTTTATTTTCCATTATTTATCTTGTTCTTCTTGCATGCTTTCTGCCTCTCTGTAAGGTATTTTTCAACTTGTTCTCTTAAATAAATCCATAAGAACCCTGGTATCAAAATACCAAAGTGACTATTTGGGTTTTGCTACTATCATTTCCTTTGAATGAGACATAACTCTTGAAAGTTAAGTTTTCAAAGTTCCTTTATATTTCATGAAATAAATGGAATAGGACAGGAAATTTTCAAACAAGTTAATGACCACTTTTCATTTAACGACTCAATCTCAATTGCCGTATTTTTTCCATTCTAACATGACATTGGCTGTGCATGCATCATAAATTTAATAACAGCTCTTTAGAAAAAAACATACCACTACATTAATGCACACAATTGATTTTAACTAACTGAGGACAGCTTATGTTTACTCATAGAAATACATATCACTCGCTTTTTGAGAATCTCGGTGTGGTAGATGCAGAGATGAACATTCCAGAAGGACTTGCTACCCAGGTACGGGGAGCGGGTCAGCAGAGAGCCTCCAACTGTCAGCTCCTTTAGGGTCTGCCTCAACTGCAGAGTCACTCAGCCTGACTGAAGCCAGCCTTCTCAGGCCAGCCATATTTCACACAGAGCGAGAGTACAGAGCATAGGCCGTTTGAGGCAGACCCAGGACACTCTGATAGGCAATATGCTGTTAGTTCACACCCTCAGGAGCTTCCTGGGTGAAATCTGAAACTGGCCCCCATGCACCAAGGGCAAGGAGAGACCCAAGAGGCAGACCACCCTAGACTGGTAGCTGGTAAGTTTAACAAACAAGGGAACTTACGTACAAGGCTTGTCTTGAGTGGCCACAAGGTGAGTAGACCTCTGTGCCTGTCCACCAGAATCTTAAAAGTTGATACATAGGCCTTAATTGGGTTCAAACACATGTACTGTCTATTCTAGATGGTTTCAACAACACATTGCTCTCTCCAGGCTACATCTCTGAAAATGGCTTTCACTTGGGAATGGTGGGCAGAACATACATCCCAAGGACAGGAGGGAGTAGAGAGCCTCGGGTTACCTGGGTCCAGCTTCCATAGGTCAACTAGCAGTCACATCCTCTCCATAAGCTCCTCCAACACTCCACCCCTCGGGACCAGCTCTTATAATCTTATAAGCCCCCTCTTCTATTGATACAACATGTTCTGAGCAGTCAGCAAGGGGTTCCACCAGCATGGAAGTGGTTGCATTGGAGGGAGATGGCATAGTAACCATATAGGCACATGCAAGAGAAAACACAGACTAAGATAATGATTCCCAACGTAAGTAACAGTTTTTCCCACCAAGAGCCCCATGATCTGATTTATTAAGTCCCTTACATTGGCGGTTGCGTCATTCAGAGGGTTCCCTTGTGTCCTCACGTGATTTAATAAAGATGATATATTAGCAGACTCACCAGATATGACCCCCCAACATCCTGTTTGGATAATGACACAGGTTCCTCCTTGCAAGAATAATATCAAAGGCCCACCGTATTTTATAGGACAGCCTTCCTCAATAGAGACATATCAGTGTTCAGTAAAGACAGGTTTTCCTATCACTTGAGGCTTGCTGGGTGCATGTAGCAAGGGCTTCTATGTGTGCTATAATGTCCTCCAGGCCAGTCGAGGGGACAAAGACAAATGGTCGTACCAGTGGAAATCAGAACATGCTCATCTGGTCCTGAGAAAAGGGAGGTTGGCAATTTTTGTTACTGTGGGACAGAGTCTCCCCTGTGCCCAGGAAAACCCAAGGTGCAGCGGCCCAACCAGCCAAGTGGAAGATTTGTGCTACATAACCATTGGGTCCCATTCAAGGCTACCCAACAAATACCTGTGTGGTGCAACCATCAGTGCCAAACCAGTCACGATCCTTTAATCTCCAGAATGTAACAGAAGGCCTATTTCCAGTGATATCCATCCCATATTCCTGGTACAGCTGGGTTGGTTCTATTTGGAGAGGTTTTTCTGTTCCCAACACAGGCGTACCTAGGAGCTCAAACGTCCATAATCTGGTGTGAGCCACGTGAAGCCATCCCACATCTGAGTGTAGCCACATCCATGGCTCTAATGGGGGTATTTTTAGGACCCTTCAAGTCAGCAGTTTGATGGGCTGCCTGTGTAGTTTGATTGACAGAAAAAGAATACCCATGCTCAGTGTCATTGATACTATGTGCTACAGGCCAGGTTTCTAGATGAGTATTGATAATATCAGATGAACTGAGAGTTCCAGTCCTAATTTGTTCTTCCTTAATGCACTGCTTTATTCCCTACCTGAAGTGGTGATATCTAGTAATAGCAAAGGGAAATATGGTAATATTACAGTAGAGAACCTAATGGACGTGATCTTAATGAAACATCAAAGTTAACATAACCAGTGAGACAAACTTAACATCCTGTCCCTTCTGATATGAAGAACCAAGAAGGACACAAGACCGTTATGTAGTATTCTTGCAAAAAGAAAGTATTACTTTAATCATAAGGAAATATCACACAAACTCAAAGTGAAAGACATTCTTTAAAACAACTGCTCTGTACTCTTCAAGAAAGTCAGCCATGCTAAAAATAGCTAAGGAAGAGTTCCAGATTAAAGAAAATCAAAGGCATGGAGTAAGTTCCTTGTATATTTTGGATATTAACTTTCTACCAGATATATGGTTTGCAAATATTTTCTCCCACTTCGTAGGTTGCTTTTTCATTTTGTTGATTATTTCCTATGCCACGCAGAAGCTTTTTAGTTTTACATAATCCCACTTGTCTATGTTTGCTTTGGTTGCCTGTGATTTTGGTGTCATATCCAAGAACTCATTGCCAAGGTGAATGAATGTTCAGGAGCTTTTCTAGGAGTTTTACAGTTTCAAGTCTTCACTTAAATATTTAATCCATATTTGAGTTCATTTTTGTGGATGGAGTACGGTAAGGGTCCAATTCCGTTAATCTGCATGTGGATATCCAGTTTTCAGGAAAAAATAATAGGTGTGCATGAGCACAGAGAGAGAAGCAAATGTAGCAAAATGGAAACAATTATTGAAACTGCATGATGTGTACAAAGGGTATATGGGCGTTTTTTTTGTACTATTCTTGTAAGTCTTTACGTTTATAATTATTTCGTAATAAAAAGTTATTTAAATCTCAATGAAGTATTGAATCACCTCAGTATGACCACAGGGTTATAACAGAATGACAGCACATACAGGAACAATGTGGATGGGATGAGAGGTTAGGTCCTTAAAGGAAAGTGCTGGAGAGACAATAACAAGAGTGTCCTATGTTCTAGGTTTTGCATACTTTCCTGTTTAGTTAAACCCATATTTGCATATTTTTCCTTATATGAATTCTGCATCGTGGGAAGTTGTACCATTTCTTTTTAATGTCAGTTAAAATCTTTAGTTAAATAAGTGGTGAGCACCTGAATGATAATCCTTTATACACGTTATCAGGTCACACCAACCTCTCTTAGCTTTCAGTTTCAGGTCAATCTGGCTACAAAGTCATACCATTTCCATCTTACCTTATTCTGCCCAACTGTGGCACCAGAATAATGACTGCAAATGGCATTGGGACCCCTAAACATGTATTTCTAATTACTAATACTTTAAGATATTATTTGCTTATTTAACTAAGTAGTATAGAGACAAAAAAAGAAACAGTTCAAATAACTTATTTTGGAATGAACTACTTATAGTTCACTAGTCTATAAATTTAAAAGTAAAAACTTTAAATGTCATACAACAAGCAAAGATAATACTCTGATATAGCCTGAGTGTGTTGCTGTAGTTGACAAGTAATCTCATTTCACTAGACCAAGTAGACCATGCTGGAAAATTTGTTGTTACACATAAAAGAGATCTACAGCCAAATAGGTTTGAAAAATGTTGGGTAAAACCAACACTAAACAGGTTCTGGTAATAAGCTAATCTACACTGTGCATCTTTAAGAAGCAGCTAGCCTCTGCAGCATCCAGTAAGTGTATTTGACAATGGAATGCTTTGTGTGTGTGTGAAGCATCTTGTGGGACTTAGGATGCCACAGTATGATGTCAGGTTTGGTTCTACTTCACGTCACTCTGTCCTTTCATGTTCTGGACCGGTAACCTCCTTTCCTACTCCCACCTCCCATCCTTATCTGTGTCCCTCTCTCATGAATACCAGTCAGTGTCATGTTAGTCACACCCTTGAATCTACTGGAATACAATAATTGCATAACTCTACGCAGCCGAGTCAGCGTAATGCTCTAGCGTCAGGCAGCCCTGAAGCCTGGCTCCACCAGTCCCCAACTGTGTGACCTTAGGTGGACTACATGACCTGAACCTCAGTTCCCCCATATTTAAGATGAGAAAATTAAAATAATATCTTAAGCAGTTGCTGGAAATTTTAATGACATAATACTCATCAAAGGCTTAGCATTGTGTCTGGCATGTAATAAGTTTGTTCAATAAATGTTCACCCTCACAAAGGGCTGTCAGTCTTTACGTCTGTAATCACGCGAAGGTCAGTATATTACCTGTACTTCAACTGAACCAAATATTTCTATTCTCTTTGCTACTAAATTAATGAATGAAATACCAAGACACTGGCAATGTGGCTCTCTGTGTATAACAGAGATATCCCCTCCTCTTTCTCTGCCTTTCTTAGAAAAGACCGATGTGCCCTGACCCTGCCCAATGGTAGAGTTACAGTGTGTCCTTCCCACCCCCTTTGCTCTACCAATGTCCAGGGCCCTATTGTGGCTTAAGAGTATAAATGGGTGTTGCATCCTCACAGGGTAGCTGAACAGTGGCTATGAGAAGACTAAACATTCACACAGGATATCACTCCCACTCACTTGATGACTCTGAATACAGGCAGCCTAAGGTCTCACATTCTGAACAACTAGAAAATTGGTAAACAAGTGGTCAGACATGAGCAGGGTAATAGTATGACTCAGACACAGGACAATCAGTAGGCGAGATCTTGGAAGACATAAGCCATGTAATTCTTAGTCACTCTGGACACCCTTTTCTGGTAAGCTGTCCCAAGGCAGTGGATCTGTGTTGCTTCTCTGGTCCTGCTCAGCTCTGGAGCATAAGAGAGGTCCCTCTCATTGGTCCTCCTCTCAGACCATTTACTCAGCAACTTCTGAGCAGAAAAACTAGTATGAGCACAGTCCGAGAATGGGGCCTAGGCATCTGGACTGTCACACCACATTCTACTCGTCTCTGTTTTTGTCTCTCCTCTCTTCCCTAAGCTGAGATAATCTGGGGGGCCTGCTAGCCAAATGGAGACTTTATGAAAGTTAGGAAAAGGCCCTTTCCTCATGATTCTTTCCTGTCGTCTATCAGAAAGCTATCCAGTAATGTTTTAAATCTAAGCCATGTTAATAGAGCAGCCCTTGCATTTGCACAAACCAGACAGGCTCATTTGTAAGCAGAGGCCCTGGGTCTTGTCTCCTCTTCTTTAAACTCTTGGACCAACAAGATTAATCCCATTGTTTTCATCTTGGACATTGGATAAGGCCTCTCTTTCCAAAGTTGCCTTCTCTAAATCCCTAACCTTCTCTTTGAGCGGAGTCTACCTTTGGTGGTTTAGAGGTGAAAAGGGGAATGGAGGCAAAACACACACAAGTTAACTTATATCAAATAATTCTGATAATATGTTCTCTGAACAGTGCCTGTAAACCCTGCTAAAACATGCTGCCATTGTTGAGATGGAAGAGGTTCTATTGACTTCCCTAGCTTTAGGGAGAAACAATAACTTCTCAGTTGAGTGGTAGCTGGAGGATTCTTCCCATTACTCAGCAGCTCCTAGGTTGGATTTAGCTTCCTGAGCATCTATAGAGCACCCTGTCTCCCATTATCAAAAGTTACTCTCCTGCCTACTCTGAGTTTTGCTATTTAGCTATTTATTCAAAAGAAAGAGAAAGAAATTACAGAGACAAGCATTCATATATGAGGCAGATTTACATTTTAGAGTGTTCACATGAAAAATAAAATATCTACTACATGCAGACAGGACCAGCGATTCTCAAAGGGGTCTCCAAACTAGCAGCACCAGTATCACTTGAACACCTGTTACAAGTGCAAATTCTTGGGCTTCATCCCAGACCTATCGTATCAGAAACTGTGGGGATGAGGCCAAGCAATCCATGGTTGAAATACCACTCCAGGTGATCCTGATGTTTGCTCAAGTTTGAGAACCACTGCTCTAAATACCAGACCAATGAAAGTCATATCAAAGAATAAAAAGAATTCTTCACTCCACCAACAAATGAGATTTAACAACAGTCAGCTATTCCCACATCAGTTAACCATAGGGACTGATTTCGTCTTCTTCAGACTCTCTCTCTAACCTCCCCAGGTGTGCCCTGGTTGGCTCCTGAGGACTCAAGACTTGCTTTCCAGTTTTCATGCAAGGTCAAGAGCTTTGTCCTGAAAGCCAGTTCACAGGACCACACATCAATTTCCTACTACTCCCATCACTGAAGTGGGACCCTGATTCTCAAATTCTTGTTACTTACTTCAGGATTTGTGACTTTAAGAACCCTAGCACTAAACAAGTCTCCATATTGTAACCCACCCTGGGATATAATGCCTTAAACACCTTATGCCAGTTTGCGTTAGAGTTGAGCCTACAACCAGACTAAATGTTCTGGTTGACCAACTCCTGCCCCCATCTCATTCCTTTCCCTATTTAGTGCTATTTCTGTCCATTTACCCAACAGAAGTTGCCAGGTTGCCACATAAACTAAACCTGGTACATCATTTTGACTTGTCTGCTTTTTCCTATTTCCTAAAATCCAGCCCCCATGAACAAATGGTTCCACTAAACCAGTGGTTGCCAAACTGCTATAGACTGCAATGTGTCCCCCCAAAATATATATGGTGAAGCTCTAACCCCGCAATGTGACTGTATTTAAAGATAAGCCTTTAAGGAAGTAATTAAGGTTAAGCAAGGTCATAAGGGTAGGGCCCTAATCTGATTGGATTGGTATCCATATAAGAAGAGGAAGAGACACCAGAGATTCTTTTTCAACTCAAGTGTACAGAAGAAGGTTGAGGGAAGATATAGTGAGAAGGTGGCCATCTACAAGCCAGGAAAGAGAGGCCTCATTGGAAACCAACCCTGATGGCACCTTGATCTTGGATTTCTACCCTCCAGAATTAGGAGAAAATAAATTCCTGTCGCATAAGCCACCTGGTCTGTGATATTTTATTACGGCAGCCTGATCAGACTAATACAATCATCTGGGGGAGGTTTTAAAAATTACACATCCCTAAAAGAATGATTCGATTTGTTTGAGGTATGATCCTCACATTCGCACTTTTTAGAATCTTCCAAGATTATTGCATGTAGAGTCAAGGTTGAGAACCACTGGGGCTGTCCCTGCTTTGTAAAATTGAATACTTAGGCCTATTTTTTAAAGTCTGTCCCATTGACATAATTTGAAATGATATCTTTAGATTTAGACATATCTGTATATCTGTTTTCCTATTCAAGGAATCCCCAAATAGATAAGGAAGACATGGTTATAGCTTGCCAGCTTGAATAACAGAATACAAACTGAGCTTGAAATTAAGATAACTTTAGAATAGATCAGTCAAAGATTTTTATTGTAACGAATTATTAAAGATATCATATTTTTCTGTTGGAAATAACTTTCAAAGAAAGAAACAAAATAAGTAATGAAAACTTTAACAACCCTGTCAACAAGACAGGGTCCTAACCTGAGAACACAACATTTGAGAAACACTGTCTAAATCTGTACTAAATTAAAAGAAGTTGCCAGTAATCTACATAATTCACCTTCTCAAGAGTATAGTACAGCCTGGTTGAAAGTAAGTGTAAATTTTTCTGAAAAAAAAAATCCCACTAATATCTCCAAATTGGAAGGAAATATATTCTACAGGGTTCAGCTGCAGAAAATAAAATCCACTCTAGTTACTTGAAGAAGAACAGGATTTGATGAAGGAAATTAAGTTCTTACAAAATTGTTGGAAGATCAGGAGAAATGGGGTTGAATCTGGACAGCTCCCAAAGCCAAACAGCTTCTGCTATGATCAGGAAAGCGGCTTCTGCAGGAACCTGCTGAATCAGGGAGCCACATTCTGAATTAAGAAGCTTTAACAGATGACCCCAGAACCATGCAACCTCTGTCATTCTCTATCCATACAAGCAAAAATGGATGCCCTACGTCCTGCCTCTTTACCCATGTGACTCAATCACTAATCAATGTATCATAAAATGCTTCTGCTTGATGTATCTAAATCATGTCCAGAACCCTACCTGCAAGGGAGGCTAGAAAATGTGGTCTTTAAGTTTTTCAGCCTTTGATTCTAGAAGATTGGAATATTTGTTTATAAAGCTATTTTCTATATACTTGGCATCCATATACAACCTACTTTCCATACTTGTATTTCCAAACAACAAAACAACCTCCACAACATGGCGATCAGGTATAGTTTTCTAGCTGTAGACAAGTAGTCATAGGAGGCATTCAAGAGGATTACTAGCATTCCAGGCATATTCATCTCTCTATTTCCCCCCTGATAATTAGGATCAATTATGGCAGATAAAACAAGATTAGTCTCCTTTTCCTAAAATGGCCAGTTGATGGTCTCATATTCCAATTAAATTCTTGTATCTGCTGGAGGATACAATCCTCTCTTAGATATAAGAGCTCTAACCTAGGAGAGCCCCAAATTTCAGCAACAAGAAGCAAAATTTTCTAAGTAGGTCATTCAGTACTACATTGGTGTAATAGTAAGAGATACCATTCCCTAGTCTCTTACTCTGTTTTCAGACCCTATTATTCCAGCTATGAGAGAAATATGTTGGTCAGAGGTTCAGAGTAAGTACCACATCTCTAAGGCAGCATTCCAATCTCACAAGGTATTATTTCTTAGGTCCTGCCATTACTGAGCTTTCAGTGGTTCATTTCACCATTTCTTAAGGGCAACTGCTTCTGAATGGATATTACCATTTAGTCTCCTAAGTATGAACATGGTGCCTTATTTCTTTTGCTTTAAAATTAGTTCTTTAATCAGAAAAAGAACTGTGTTGGATACTGTGAATAAGCTATTTAGTTAGTCCTCAGATGTTTGCTGGCAGAAACACAGTAAGCAGAGAAGGCAAATCCAAATCCAGATTGAGTAATCCATTTCCAGTGAGGAAAATCACTGATCTCTCCATGATGGAAGTGGCTTAATATAATCTATCACCTGGGCATTATTCTGTTGCTGGTAGTTTGGACACTTAGTTGCATCTCAACTACAGTGGAAGAAAATTCATGTCATTGAGCTGATGTAGAACCTCCATCAGTGCTACCACAACCACTTTGTTCTTTAACCCAATGAGCAAACACTGGAGTGGCTGGAGAAAGATTATCTTTGTCATCCACTGAGTGACCATGATGTTCATATGATTTTGAGAACCTGCTCTCCAAAGGTGGGAGTCATAAATAACACATGACTCAGGATAAATAAGATACAGTACATAAGTTCTGGAGATCTACCGTAAGACTAGTACTTATAGCTATCAATACTGTATAATTTGTACCGTATACTTTGTATGCTTTATATACTTACCAGTAGAGGAACTCTATAGCAAAATGAAGAAGAAAAACAAACAAAACACAAAAAAAGAGTGAACCCTTTTTTATACCTCACTGTGTTCTTTGTTTATCTTTTCTTTAAATTTCTACCATTGATTCTTTTGTTCCAAAGATTGTGCATTTTTGCTTTTTTTTTTAAGTGTGGTAAAAAAAAATGCAAAAAGAAGTAGTAGATAAGAACATATTAAGTATGTGTTCTTAATACACTTTTTTTGTTTTTTTTTTGGCTGCATCGGGTCTTTAGTTGCAGCATGCAGGATCCTTCTTTGCAGTGTGCAGGCTCTTCGCTGCAGCGCACAGGCTTCTCTCTAGTTGTGGTGTGCGCTTGCAGGTTTTCTCCCTCTAGTTGTGGCACACAGGCTCCAGAGAATGTGGGCTCTGTAGTTTGCGGCATGCAGGGCTCTCTAGTTAAGGCATGTGGGCTCAGTAGTTGTGGTGTGCAGGCTTAGTTGCCCCATGACATGTGGGATCTTAGTTCCCCAACTAGGGATCGAACCCGCATCCCCTGCCTTGCAGGAAGGATTCTTTACCACTGGACCACCAGGGAAGTCCCTTAATACACTTTTTACACTTAAACTTGCTAAGAAATAGACCTCATATTAGGTATTCTTACCACAAAATAGTGATGATGATGACAATGATGATGATGATGATGATGATGATGATGATGATAAAGGGGGTGGGAGGAAACTTTGGAAGGTGATGAATATGTTTTGGGGAAGTGATGGTGGTAATGCCTTCACAGTGTATATTTACCCCCAAACTCATCAAGTTATACACATTAAATATGTACAGCTTTTTACATATCAATCATACCTTAATAAAGTGTGTTTTTTTTTTTTTAAGGAAAAAAATAAAAGAACACATGACTCAACCTCTGGGTCTATCTGAAAGGTTCATCAACTTATCTCTTCTTCAAACCTCCTTGTCAAAAGTCCTCCAATCTTGTATTTCCCAACCCAGTAGCCACTGGCCATTGCCCATGAATCAAAATGTATACTACATTCAGCCATCTTTCACTCTGGACAAGGTACACCACTAGAGCATAGGGTCTGCCCATTGGGAGGATTTCCTTCCCCCTTTTTCAATAATACCCCATGCAAAGCTGTGATGTTTCAGCAGTCAGCCCACTTCCAGCTTAGGCCACATATCATGAGGAACCATCTATAAACAGACTTAAATTTTTTTCTTCCTCAGGTTATATGGAACTTCCCATGAGTTCCTGGGGCTGGGTTGAGGGAAGAATGGAGTAGAAAGACTTGCACAAAGCTTACAGCATATATTATACTTCCACGTGATAATAGAGTGCTGCTAGACATGCACTAATTTATGATTTAGCAAATCAGACACCACTCAGTTTTAAGAGAAGCATGAACTCAGCACTCAGTCTGTGTGTGTATCTGTGTCCTCCAGTTGTATATTCAGTCTCTGCTAGAGTCTAATAGCACACCAAGAGCTGTTTCTCAAAAGGAGAATAGCTACTTGCCAAAGAGAATGTGGCATGTTTGGATTCTGCTACTTATTGAATATATTGAACATATATGAATATACATGTGGTTATACATATTAATTTATTTTATATAAATTCTATACTCAGGAATTGGAAAAAAACACAATGTATACACATTGACCTACCAAAAAAACTGTGGTGGACATTGACCAAAACTCTGTTTATCACTAGAATCTATAAGTCTCCACTCTGACCAGTAAACCATAGTGGTGACTGGGTCCCCATGGATTAGTGCTATCTCAAAACCAGTATCAATAATCACTGAAAAGTCCAGTATCTTTCTTTACCCCATAAAATATCCCTTTGTTATCAGCAATGGGAGGAAGATTTACAGTATGTACTTGTGACGTTTTGGTAGTCTTTCTTCAAGAATACTGATCATTGGTTGACTGAAAATTTGTATTTAATGGTGGTCCAGGATGAATAAAGATCCCAGAAATTTCTTGTTGTAATAAAGAAGGAGGAATCCAAAGCTGCAGAGAGAGCAAACAATGATGCCCTTTCACTCAAAAGGCTCTGGGTCTATGTACTCACTTAGGTCTGGGTATTGGTAGGGAGGCTGTGATTACCATGGTGTCTCAAGTCAGGCCGCTGTTCCCAGACCTTGAGTTTTTAGTGAGCTGCCCATCTGTTTCATTCCTAGGGCCCCAAGATCAGTAAGTCACCACTAAAAATTTCTGCCATCAAACCACTTCTACCTACTGAGATAACTATGCCCAGCCATTCTGGCATAGTTAATGCCACACTAGCCTCTGCTACATAAAATTCCATCATTCCCACTAAAGCAGGGATTCTGATTGAATGGCATGTTCTGTCTTCACTTTCAACCTATAGAGAACGGCCATGGCTATCTCACATCGATGTATTTATCAACGATCTGAGTGATCTTGAGAGACATAGTTAGGGGCAGTTGAGTTGATCACACACGTTAAATCCATTCTAACATTCCTAATTCCCTAATACTTGAATGTCTTCTTTTTCATGATACTGAGGAATTTCTGGCATCTCAATTTTATTAGCTTAAGCCACCACTAAGTCTAGGAGTCAATCAGCCATCAGACCACAGAAACACTCTCAGATGCTCAGACTACACATTGAATCCCAAATCTCTGGTAATTGTGTCCATACCAATAAATTCACCCCATCACAGCATCGGTTTAGTATCTTCAAAATCTATTTCCCACAAATAATCCCCAGCTTTTGGCTGTTATAAATATATTAGCAAAATCATTTAACTCCTTTTGCTTGTAAGCCTTTTCCTCTAGGGCTTGATGATGCAATTGTTTCCTAGGACATGCAGAGATCTGATCTGGCTATAAGTGTGGAAGCAATAAGGGTAGGGAGGGTGCTACAAGAAGAGAACTGATATTTCTTTGCAAGGGACTTGCCTCACAAAAGGCTGTTACAGGGTCTTCAAGCAAAGCAAGGTCAACATCATTAGGCAACAGAGGAGCAGTAGAGGACTTGGTGAGGTTTGGGGTACAGAGTATACAGATTTATCCAAGTCTTTCTAAATGATATCATTTCAATGATGGGGTCCAACTTCTTCTGAGTCAATGTTTTCAATTTTGTGAAAAATAAATGGAAAAACTGTCAATTCAACCTACCTTATAATTCAACGAACAATCCGCAGCATCAGACTTTCCATCTGATTTCCATCTAAATTAGTCTTGAGGCTACAAAAGATGAGAGATTCTTTAAGGACAGTTGTAAAAATTCTTTGATTCTCAGATGGTTTCTAGGGATGAGAATGTAAAATATTGAGCCTACCTTTTTCTTATAGCTCACCAGCACAATTTAGAAAACAACAGAACAACCCACTCCCAAGTCCTTTTCTTCCTCACGTCCTCCACAGTGGTCTATCACAGTGGATGACCAGAGGTAATAACTTAAGTAATTGCTCATTCTGTGCTGCAAGTGCCTTTAAACAAAATCAAGTCCATTGCCTTCCTGTTTTATTGTCTATAACCACTTCTGGTACTAATTACTCAGGTTATCACTCAGGTCTCAGCCACACACAACAGAATCCACTTTAACCAGTTTAAGCAGAAAGTCTTTATTATAAGGAACTATGTGCTTCCATAAATTTTATAGAGGCAGAGAAGCGGGATTCAGGCTAATATCCCAGGACTGACTGCTAGCCCTAAAAGCCACTCTGCCTCTGCTGTGATTGAGAAAGTGACCATCACCACTCCAGAAAGGTAACAAATCAAGAGTCCATTTGTACTACTGATGACTGCAAAACCATACTACCTCTGACATGACTGAGGACACTGCCACCACAGGACACATGGACACCCTGGGAACACAGTGGCACCACCCCGTGACAGGAAGCAGCTGATAGGAAAACCACCTGCCACATGAGGGGGTCACCCTCTCATATGCTGGCTCCAGAACCGTGTCACCTCTCCCCACAACCTCTGTCCTCACACTCTCCCTGTCCTGCCTGTGTTCACTTTTTAATCAGTGTCTCATGCAACAGCATCTCACTGATGAAACATAAGTCCTATCTAAAACTGACTTCTGGAGATCTGGGAATGCAGTGTTCGCATACTAAGAAGGATTTAGGGTGGATGTTGAGTTAGTCATTAACACTTGTAGCTTCTCCTTTCACTGCGTATCAGAAAAAGTTCAAAATCGTAATGATAGGCCTAGAAAAGACACCACAGGTTGCCTTATTTTTTCTCTGCCCCATGAATGGTGGGAAGACAGGTAAAATTCACAAAGAGCCATAGCTAGAACCAATGATCCACATCCACAAATTACACTATAAGGCAAACTATATTGACAGGTCTACAAAAACTCATGGGGCTTTTTCAACAGCTTAATTGAAGTATAAGAGATGTGCAACATACTATATATATATATATATATATATATATATATATATATATATATAAAGTATAAACACAATGAGCTTTGATATATGTATACACCCATGAAAACATTGATACATCAAGATAATGAACATACCCATCAGCTTCAAACTTTTCCATTTATAACCCATGCCTATAGGGGTTCTTTTAATTTGACATTGTATCATTAGCCAACTCATTCTTTTTTTTTTTTTTTAAGAAAACTACAGACCTTTACTTTTTTTTTTTTGGCTGGGTTGGGTCTTCGTTGCTGCATGCCGGCTTTTTCTAGTTGCGGTGAGCAGGGGCTACTCTTCGTTGCGGGGTGCGGGCTTCTCATTGCAGTGGCTTCTCTTGTTGAAGAGCACTTGCTCTAGGCCTGTGGGCTTCAGTAGTTGTGGCTTGCGTTTTTTGGCTGTGTTGGGTCTTCGTTGCTGCATGTGGGCTTTCTCTATTTGCGGTGAGCAGGGGCTACTCTTTGTTGCAGTGTGCAGGCTTCTCTTTGTGGTGGCTTCTTTTGTTGTGCAGCACGGGCTCTAGCCGCATGGGCTTCAGTAGTTGTGGCATGCGGGCTCACTAGTTGTGGCTCACGGGCTCTAGAGCGCAGGCTCAGTAGTCGTGACGCACGGGCTTAGTTGCTACGCTACATGTGGGATCTTCCCGGACCAGGGCTCAAACCCGTGTCCCCTGCATTGGCAGGCAGATTCTCAACCACTGCGCCACCAGGGAAGCCCACTGGCAGGTGGATTCTTAACCACTGTGCCACGAGATAAGTCCCCAACTCATTCTTAAATAGAGGAACAAACCAAACCCTCTCCAACAAAGAAGGATATTTTCTCAAATCCAAAAAGCTAAACTTTCAGTACACCAATTCAAGTTCATTCTTAGATAATCCAGAAAAAAAAAAATCAACATGTTGGGGCATAGCCCTAGTTCTCTCCTTACCCACCACAAAAATCAATATGAGACAGATAACATAAACCACTGGTTCTTTTTTTTTTTTTTTTTTTTTTTTTTTTTTTTTTT
>NW_006774067.1:4710164-4713726 GCF_000442215.2 Lipotes vexillifer
CAGGCTCCGGACGCGCAGGCTCAGCGGCCATGGCTCACGGGCCCAGCCGCTCCGCGGCATGTGGGATCTTCCCGGACCGGGGCACGAACCCGCGTCCCCGGCATCGGCAGGCGGACTCTCAACCACTGCGCCACCAGGGAAGCCCCAACCACTGGTTCTTAAATGTGTATAACAGAATACTGATGTGTAGTTAGTGTCACAAATGTATCTCCAAATCTGGATCAGTGTGAAGAAATTTTATTTGCTAAAATGGAGAACACATACTATGGATAGCAATGCCTATCAGCAACTGAGATGAGCATGTCATACAACACAGGTACAATGTGCAGCCAATGAGACATAAAAGGTACAATAAATGAGAGATGAGAGAAACCAAAAAGGATTTTGTGTTTACTAAAACAAACCCAAAAACGTCTGATGTTAAGTATATGAGAAAGAATACCAGGGTAGTAAACAGTTCTATTCAAACAGCAACATAACATTAAACGCTACCAAGGGAACAGTGTAATGCATTTCAAATATATCGCCCCCAAATTCTAGTATTTAGAAATGTGACATGAACATAAATAGGATAGAAGCCACTGGGAGGGGAAAAAAACACACCTAAACCAGTAGCTTTCAGACTCTGTATGCCTCAGAATCACCTGGGGGGCTTCATAAAATACAGACTGCTAGGTCCTACCCTAGGGATTCTGATTCAAGAGGTCTCAGGTGGGGGGTCGAAGAATTAACATATCTAATAAGAGCCCAGATGATGCCGATGCAGATGGTTTGTGGACCACACTATAAGAGCCGTGACTGATCTAGACTTCTAGCTTAATTCCCAGGAGGAGTATTCAGTGGAAGTCAAAGAAGCAGAACATGTTGAAAAATTTTCATTTTCCAACTATTTCATTACTTACTTCAGGTGTCCTAACTGACAATATTGGATTTCTATTGCTTTTACTTCGTATCCATTATTTTCCCTTTTAATTTTTTTCTCACTGTCCCTTTCCTCTTTATTTTGACACGGCTTTCTCAAGCCTGTCTTCTACATTATGGATTTTGTTTTCTCTACATTTTGTTTGCTTTTCACTGCTTCAGATGCTCTGATTTCTCCGATGATATTTCTTTTCCTTCATTTCAGAACTTCCTTTGCCATTTCTCTTTTCTTCTTATTTATTCATTTCCTACGTCATATCATCTCATCTTTCATCTCTTGCTTTATAGAGTTCTTGATTTCTTTAATTTCCTTTAGAGGTCAAATTAGTTATTAAACACTTTTTTCTTTACTTGAATTATCTCTGCTCAATTGTGCTATTTTTGTGTCCTTTTTATGCCACTCTTTTATTTTTCCTTCTTCTGGGGGACATGATTTTTGCATAAATTCAATGTGTGTTTTCTCTTTTCTCTGCCATTTATTCCTTAGTTGGGGGGCATTCCCTCTGGTTATGCTACATGTTCACCTGAAGTAAACGATGAAATAATTGGAAAATGAAAATTTTTTCAATATGTTACATTGAAGCTAGGTTTCTGATTTGAAAATTCTTGAATATGATAAAAAAATACATAGCCTCTTGAAGAAATGGAAGTTCAAGTTAATATATGGAGAACAGTATGGAGGCTCCTTAAAATACTAAAAACAGAGTTACCATATGACCCAGCAATCCCACTCCTGGGCATATATCAGGAAAAGATGAAAACTCTAATTCGAAAAGATAATGCACCCCAGTGTTCACGGCAGCACTGTTTACAATAACCAAGACATGGAAGCAATCTAAGTGCCCATCGACAGATGAATGGATAAAGAAGATGCAGTATATTACTGAGATTATTACTTAGTCATAAAAAGCAATGAAATAATGCCATTTGCAGCAACATGGATGGACCTAGTGATTAACATACTAAGCAAGTCAGAAAGAGAAAAACAAACACCATATGATATCACATATGTGGAATCTAAAAAAATGAAGCTATTTACAAAACAGAAACAGACTCACAAACTCACAGACATAGAAAACAAACTTATGGTTACCCAAAGGGAAAGTGGCGGGGGAGAGATGAATTAGGAGTTTGGGGTTAACATATACACACTATCATATATAAAATAGATAAACAACAATGACCTTCTGTATGGCACAGGTAGCTATATTCAAGATCTTGTAATAACCTATAATGGAAAAGAATCTGAAAAAGAATATATATATATATATATATATATATATATATATATATATATATATATATGAATGAAACAATCACTTCGCTGTACACCTGAAAGTAACACAACATTGTAAATCAACTATACTTCAATAATTTTTTTAAAAAAGAGCTCCTAAGCAGAAGAATCATGACCCCTCAATTCACATGACTGAAGTGCTGTCTGAGGATTTTTGCCTTCACCTCATCTCTGCCCTGATGAAACAATTCCAATGGTGGGGTCATTCTCATTCTTCTGTTTTCAGGTTTCATGTCAAATTCTCAGAACCCTTTCCTGACCGTCTTCTATAAAGCAGACTTTGAATTATTATCACTTCAACCTAATTATTTGTTCCTTGGCTTTTTTAATGTTTAAAACATTATTCTGTCTTTAATTATTTGTAACTTCCCAATAAAATTTCAACTCCACAAGGAGAGAAATCATGTTTGTCTTGTTTACCGCTGTATTCCTAGCATCTACTACAGTGACTGGCACATAGTAGTTAATCAAAAAGTGTGTTAAATGAATTAATAAAGAATTATAAAATTAATACAATTAAAACCACATTTTAGACTGTAAGGTCAAATGGTATAAACTAGAGTCTAGAATTAGACCCAAGCATACATGCATTATTATTTTAAGTTGGCAGAGCAGTATTCAGTACCTGATGCATTGACTGGACATTTGGAAAAATAATAAGGCACCATCCCCTATGTGAATGGCTTTTGAGGAAGTCAGGGGATGGTGAATAAGTTAGCACAGAACAAAAAGAAGAAAACAGATTCAGAAAATCAGATATGCATGAAGTCAAAGTTTAGTGTGGCAGGATCTTAGAAAACACTATAAGATATAAGTCATCAGGAATTTGCAGATGTCTTAGGAAAAGCTTCACCCACGACTTGGAATAGAGGATTACACAAATCTTACCAATTCTGAAAGAGAAACTGATATCTGGGTTACATACACATAACACTGAAGCAAGAACTTTAAAAAAATGGATAGTTTTGACTCTGTACAAATTGAAACCTCTTATATTACATAAGTAATAGTCACCACAAATAAGACTGAACAATAAATAACCACCCAAATGAAAAGTTGCAACATATTTGGGAAATGATTATTGTTTGTAATATAGAAATAACTCTCATAAATCAGTAAGAACATGAAAATTACTGAAGGACACAAAGAGACAATCACACACACATACAACAAGTAATGATCCTACTCTCCCATCCCCCCCCCAATAAAACCCTAAATATATAGGGTATATGGTGTTAACTATAGTCAAATACATAAAGTACATTGAAATATCATTTTTTTACCCATTAGATTAGCAATGATTTAAAAGATTGACAATATCCAAAGCTGACAAGAATGTAGGGA